>NW_027185810.1:4568296-4620454 GCF_028583685.1 Petaurus breviceps papuanus
AGAAAGAAAGAAAGAAAGAAAGAAAGAAAGAAAGAAAGAAAGAAAGAAAGAAAGAAAGAAAGAAAGAAAGAAAGAAAGAAAGAAAGAAAGAAAGAAAGAAATATGGTGGGAGAGGGACAAGAAAGAGGAGAGACTTTGAGAATGGGATTGCTGATGTCACTAACCTAAATGCATTTATCTCACCTATATGACTGCCAGATTGAAAAGAAAATGTGAAAATGGAAGTAAACACACAAGTTAACTTGGCTTTTATTTCAATAAGGATATCAATCCTCTGCTGAAATATTACTTCCTTAAAGTAGCTTTGGAAATAACTGCTTAACTAAAATTTATTTTTTCCTCAGCTCACCAGAATACCGATTTCATCTACTTTGTTACCAGTGTTATTTCCATGAAAGAGTGTAGGCTGATTAATCACTTATTTGGATTGATTTCTTCTTTCCTCTTTATTCATGAGGGTGCTATAAAATATGATGCCATTAATTAGGGGGAAAATTTGGCTCTCTGGACCATAAAACAGGTAAGGACAATGATGTTATATCACAATGTCAAAAATGTCATAAAATATTTTACTTGCGGGAGTCTTAATAGCTAAAGTGTTTGCTCCTAGAGGGAATTATGTTGGCATTATTTACAAAGCTGTAGAAAATGAAAACAGCAGCAGAAGAAATTCTAACTCCACCCATTGTTTTATCTGAGGCAGATAAGACAACTTAAGTATTTTCATAGTTTTCAGTGAGAAGAGTGCCCCCTGGTGAAAAAGCACTCAGCCATTGGCTAGTAGAGTTATAACTGATTATAATGCTCTTACCATTTAGTCTCTAGCAGCTGCAACACAGGTACCAGATTTAAATCTCCTAAGTTGAGAAAATGTTCTGGGTTCTCTCCTCCTCCAGTCCTGGAGGTTTAAACTGAAAGATCATATCACTAACTAAGAAATAGGAGACCATTGCTTTCTCTCAATTTAAAAGGCATCTTTCCTAACCCACTGATCCATGTCTAATGTAGGAAAGGTACTGACAAAGTGTCCCTAATTTGCTTCTCATTGTGACAGTCATCCGATCACTTATTTTCCTTTAAAAAGGACATTATTATGTTTCTTAGTGAGTACTGAGTCCCACTCTACTTGTCATCTTTTTTTTTTCTTTTTTAAAGTGATTTCTTACACTAAAGACAAAAAGTGGGGTCAGGTACATTTTCATGATTTTCTACCTTGTTTTTAAAAATATCAGTGACAACTGGCTGATGGTCCTTTCTTTTCCAGCTAGCAACAGGCACACACCAAAAGAGCCAAGAATAGAAAGAAAAGACAGAAAACACTCATGATATTACTCATGTGCTTGTTTCCACTGTGGGGCAACTGATCTACAATTTATTCAAGGAAGAGCTGGAACAAATGAAGAAAGCTGCTTCCCCTCCATGTGAAAATCATTTACATGAGTCCACTCCTAGTCAACGTTCATTTCTCTGGGATCCAGCTTTCATTGAGATTATGCAGAAAGGGGTGGATATCTGATGTCAATGCTCTTGCTGGGCTGAGAGTTATTACTCTTTCACCTCTCAGTAGTGGCCAATAATTTCCAAAGAGGGAGAATAAGTCAGAAAAAGAAGAGTGGAATGTTTCTTCATATTTGATGTTTCATTTTTCCTTCCTTCTAGGGGCTTCTATGTCTTTTGTAAGAAGAGTGAACAAAATATATATTTCTTCCCTTTAATGAAGTGCCCCCATATTTTTATACTATAGGGAACCCTCTCCCCTGTTCCCCTAAAATCCACTATTTTTCTCCTACCCAAACACATCAGATGGTGTAGTGAAGAGTATAAAGAGCTAGATTTTGTATTAGGAAGACATGAATTAAATCCTGCCTGAGAAGTTAATTCACTTCTTCGTGCCCTAGACAACTCTCTAAGATTCTAAGTTGCAAAGAAGTTGCCTTCTCCCATTCTAGACTTAGTGTATGAATGAGCTAGAGAGGGGAACCCCTGCTCTAAGCTACATCAGCCATTTTCCCAACTTTCAGTGCTATTCCAGACAATGAGTCCTACACAGATCTACCTCAAAGGGGGGGACGCAAGGTTCTTTAAATCCCAGGCCTTAGTTCAGTGCATGTGTTAAAATTGTGTGGGTTTCTTCTTTACAGGAAGGGAATTATTAGCAGAGAGAAAGGTGTGTGAGAAAGGCCAAATTCCTTGGCTGGCTAATTCGCTTGGGGCTATCCTGCCCCAAATTCCAGGAGACCAGTCCTTGTCTCCCATAAGTTTCTCTGATTTACTTTCCACTCAAGTAAGATCATGGAATCTAGAGTTGGAAGGATAATAGATTTAGAGATGAAAGAAACCTAAAAGACAATATAATCCTATTATCCAGGTTACAAGATGAGGAAACTGCAGCTGAGAGTAAGTGACTTGACCAAGGTAGTTGCAGATGCAATTGGAACACAGGTCCTCTAACTGCAAATCCAGCACTCCTACTAGACTCTATTTCCTCCCCTCCTATTAATGCCTCCACAGTTGTCTCCCTGGTCCTGCTGGTATTAAATAGCCTGAGATACCCAACAGAGAGTTCCAGTTTCACATAAGGCTCTACAAATAGCTTCAAAAATGGTCCTTAAAGCCAATGTAAAGAAAAGTAATATGATATAAATTGTACTGATGCTGTGGTTAAGTGTATCATAGCCTTCAAAAGACCTAAAGTACTTATATTTTATGCGGAGATAGGTGAAGATGCTCCAAAATAAAATAATTTTCATGATGATTTTATATTAAATTTTAAAAGAAAAAAACCCAGCCCTTTTTGATGACTAGTAAATTTGGATTTGTGCCTATTGCCTAGCTGTCTACCTCTGATATAGCCTCAGAGGAGAGCAGTCAACAGTATCAAGAGGCACCAGAAAGAACAACAAAAGATTTCTCACCCAGAAATTTGGAATATTATTCTTATTCTCTCCATTTGTACTAGAAAACACAAATCATCTACACTAGGTTGCTCAAGAGTTATGCCTAAGATGAGGCTTCTGAGACATCAGGGAAATAAGAAAGGTAGATCTCAAACTTCTTCCCCATTTCCAAAGGATACTTCTTTTTCTGTGAAGTGTCTTTCCTTTCTACTCCCAATTTACTTATTCCCCCATGCCACCTCCAATCCCCTTGCTCCCTGTCCCTGCCTGCTGGAAACAGGGCTGTACCTTCCCCTACTGCCCTGTAACACATGACCATCTGTTTTTCTTATCCTGGAATGAAGTGACTTCCTGACCACATTTGTCTTGTCATCTCAGATCCTAATCTGCTGCTTGGCATGCCAAGCCCCATCATAGATGGGTGTATGTAATGCTGTCTCAGAATGGTTCTCGCTGTACTCTGTGTCCCTGTCAAGTTTAGCATCCTGTTGTACCTTTAAGGGTGCACAGAAGCAAGTGTCAGGATCGATGTAGTCTTTTCCTCTGTTTTATTTCCTTTGTTTGTCTGTAAGTCTTCCTTCCCTACCTCTATGCACATAAGTAAACCCTTTCTGACCCAGGGTCACTCATATCATTTGTTCTACTTCCCCAAGGCTGAATTGTCTGTAAAATAACAATGATCCCCCTGTGGAAGCTCATCCTTCAGCTGATAGTCTTAGGATGAACATACCAGACAAGCAAAATTTGGGGAGCACGTTGAGAAAGCTATCTCACCCTAAAGTCTCCAGCAACATTTTATATTCATAATAATAAAACCATTTTCAGTAGGAATATTTCTCATTTGGTCAACAGTGTTAATTGCCTCTTCTAGGCAATGAGGAAGACCAGCTATTCTCCAAATTCTGGAGGCAAATCTGTCTCACTTGGGTGCTCAGATGTAAGCATGACCTGTAAGGAAGTATCATCCTCATTTCATGTAAAATTGTAGGATCATCCTCCTTTGGAAGGAGGCCCAAATCCTTATTTTACAGAGAAGGAAAATGAGGCCCAGGGTCATATAGCTAGTAAGTTTCCTGGTTTGGTGTCTCTGAGAATAAAGACACCAAATGGTAAATACGGCACATGTAAATAGTCAATCCTTAAGGGCTCTCTCAGTGGAAAGTCCCCTTTATGTCAATAAGCCATTTCAGGTCCAGGCTGTCTTGAAATTAACTTCTTATTATAGGAAAGGCTGTGATTCATGCCTTTAAGAGTGAACAATCTAGATCAGACAACATAGATAAACACCCAAGTATTTGATAGCTATGTGTTCTAGGTAACTAAGCAGTGTGAGAGAATGTAATGATTAACTGCAGCTTTGTATTTCTAGATCCCAAGTAACAATTTTATTTTCATTTTTCTCTCAATTTGCTTCAGTCCTACTTAATATAATTTTGAGTCATTTTTTCCCCAATGATAGAGTCCTTAGTATGGGGCTTTGTTGACACAGGTGATCTATGGCTGAATTCAAAATGCCTGTTCAGGGACCTACGAGCAGACATAAAGTAAAATAATAATGTAGGAGGTGTTTTTTGAAAAAGCAATCTATTCTAAGATCGCAGAACATGTAATCTGAGAACGGAAGAGGTCCTCAGAGATCACCTTCTCATTTTAGTGATGAAGAAGCTTAAGTCTAGATCAATCAAATGAACTGTCTGCTCACAAACTCATTAGTTTAAGAGAGAGAACCTAAATCCAGGTCTCCTAAATTCTAGTCCAGTGCTGGGTGCTCAGAACTAACCTGCCCTATCAATTTGAGGTTAATGTATTAGTACCCCCATGAGTAGAAAATAGGCACATACTCTTTAGGGGTTTTGGCAACATATAAATGCCAGAATAAAAGCTAGAGGATAAGGACAATTTCCATTTTTCACTTTGTTTCCCCAGAACTCAGCATAGCATCTGGCATACAGCAGGTACTTAATAACTACTTGCTAAATAAATGAATAAACATGGAGCTGAAAAGGACCTTACAGGTCTTCTAGTCCAATCCCTTCATTTTTTTTTTCAGAGAGCTTAAGTGGCTTCCCAAGGTCATACAGATGACAAGTGGCAAAACTGGGATTTTGAACCCAGACCCAAGTCCTCTATTTCCAAATCCTGTGCTTTTCTCCACTCCTATGATCTCTTCCATTCAAAATGGCACAATGAACAGTATTCATCACATAAATTGATTAAATATACATCAGCCATTTAACATAATAGAAACAGCCTCATTGTAACAGAACAATGTCACAAGATCAATATCTCCTGCTAAGGAAATAAAGGACTCTGACTTTGCTTTGACATTTATTTTCCAAAACTGCCTTGGCTTTGCCCCGACATTTATGTGCCAGCAGGAGACCATTACTCAGGGACATTGTTCTATTCCACAGAATCTCCTTTGCTTTTGTTCCCTCTCCCCCCAATACAACAATAATAAAAGAAAATACAAATCATGGTAATTGTGGTTGTTATTGAGCACCTACTTTTTAAGGCAAATTAAAATTCTGATTTGCTGTGTATACAATTTAAAAAGCAGACTTATGTAGGGTTGGATTTGTTTTAATCAAATTTATACAGCTCTTACCCATGCAAGTAGATAGCCCTCTTTTGTCTCTTTACTTTTTATTTCTGTTTTAACTGAATGGTTTTTATGCCCCATATGTTATATAGTATCAGGGCCCCAAATTGTTCCATCTTTCCTGCCCCATAGTGGAAGGAATGGTAGTTTCAAGAGTGAGTCAACATACTTAATTCTATACTAATCTAATGATATTAAATGGTAAAGATGCAAGGGGTTAATCATAAAACTGAAAGGTACATGCCAATTTTTCTAGTCTAACCCTTTAACCAACTGAGATCCCAAGAGGGAACTTTTCCAAGGTCACACAGACAGTAAGAATTAGAGCTAAGACTTGAATTCAGGTTATCTCCAAATGTAGTGCTCTTTCTACTGTATCAGATTGTTTCACATAAACAATAACAATATCCTCTATAATAATCATTAATAATAATAACTATGATTCACTGGGCAACAGTAAAGGCTGACAAGAGGTGGATGCCATTGTATTTATCAAATATAACTCAAAGTGGTTTATTTCTTTATGGAGCCTATGAAATGTCTAGGTTTCAAGAATGAATCAAAAGGCCCTTCATGGGTGACATCCCCATCAACTCAATCAACAATCTGTTAACAAAAAAAAAGCACTGAACAAACAGCTGGGTCATGTGGATTTGTTAATAGAAATGGAAGAATTTAGGATAGCAGTTCAGGACTGTCTAAGCAGGATCATCACTATTAGAAATTATGAATAGATTATCCTTAAGAAGCAATGACACAAGGGTATTCAAGATTAATGCCCATCTTATAGACTGTTATAGCTGGCTTTTTTTTCCAGATGTAGTTACACACTGGGGAATCTGATTGACTTAGAGGCATATTTGAATCTGTGTGACTATAAGCTCTTTTGGAATAAAATTGTCTAATTGGGAAATCACTGCTGTTTGATTTAAGTAAACCCAATAGGCAAAAATTCTGAGTTATAATACTGACACTTTAGAATAAGATCAATTACCTTACAAAAGCACTGATATAGGGGCGGCCAGGTGGCTCAGCGAGTAAGAGCTCCAGTGTCGGGATGACCTGGGGATCAAAACCAGGCTTAGATACTCAGCACCACGCCCAGAAACAACTGACCGTGTAACCTTGAGCAAGTTACTTAACCTCGATTGCTTAAAAAAAAAAAAAAAGGCACTGACATCACAGATTTACTTTATATTACTAGGATCATAATTTTGGAACTGAAAGGGACCTTAGAGATCACATCCCTGCCCCTTATTTGATAAATACAGGTACTGAGTCCCAGAGAAGTAAAGTTAACTTATTCAAGGTGAGGTAGCAAGTATTTGGATATCTGGGCAGTGGCATGCTGATAAATGTTTAAAAACTGTCTCTCCAAAAATTAAATTAAATTTTAAAACTGTACATACAACACACTTTTAAGCTCAAACTACATTATTAACACTTTCTCCATCACTTTCTTAAGTCTACACAATTAATAAAACAACACATCAAGCCCTAATTTATAGTGTTTATCAATTTCTGAGTTGTAAATGCTCACATGGAAAATTTAACAATTGGATCTCTGAGCCACGTCCTGCTGATCCTAGTTCTACACCTTCAGAACTAGGAATCAAAGTTAGAACCTCTTATTCCAAGGCATATAAGATACTATAAAATTGATTAAAATTGGTTTAATACAGACAATTGTTCAGGAGAATATCTGTTGTTAGTGTGAATTCGGACTATTAGGGACTGAATCAATATCTGCCATTGTTCTTAAATTTGGACTGGGTAGACCCCAGGATAGAAGGGCAGGAATGTGTCCTCTCCAGAAGGCATCAATGTCTTGTTTTTTTCAACCAGGGGAATCAGAAGCTTAGGCCTGTGAGTTCTCATCATGGCTATTCTGGTGACCCACATAATAGTATAACTCTTCCCATAGGGATGTTGTATGGATTTTTTAGTGACTGTGAAAATCACCCACCTCAGAAGAGCAATGCATTTTTCGATGAGTGTATGAATCCAGAGACTTAGGGAAAACAATGCAAATGTTCCACAAAATCCCAAAGTTGCTAATCATGGAAAACTCCTGTCCCACTAATTCCAAAGCATGTTATAGTAGATAGAACCACAGACGTGGAGTGAGGAAGACCTTGATTCAAAACCTGTTAGACTAACTGTGTTAGCCCTTCCGGGACTTAGTTTCTTATCTTTAAAAAGAGAGGGTTGGACTAGATGCCCCTATAAGGTTCCTTCCAGTTCTAGAACTATGATCTTATAATCACCCTTCCAGCTTATCATTTCTACATCTTACATTTAAAGAAATGAATGGAAAAAGAAGCCTGGCTTGGTACCGCCTTAACAAGAGGCAGATTTTTACCAGTGAGGCTATTAAAATGATTAAGCTGCCTTACAGAGTACTGTGGCCTGCCTTGTCCCCTAAGGCCTCTATTTCTGTATTGGAACCATTGCTGCCTTACCTCATGAGCCCATTAAAACATTTACAACTAAGATTATGCACACTCCACTCCACCCACTCAAGTATTTGATTTATATTACTTTTTTTCTTCTTTAAACACATGCATATACACATTAAACTTCGCCAAATCCCCAAATGAAACAAATCTCTACAAAACTCCATCTATGACAACAGCCCCATATTTCAAACAGTCACCTTTTAGAGTCCCCAACCCAGTTGGGGACAAACTTGCTATAAATACTGACAGTCAAGAAAGAGTGTCAGTATTCTAAACTGCAGGACTTCTCAGGGAAATAATTAAATCTCCCAGGACTCCCTCACCCACACCCAGCAAAATTCTGACACTGCAAACTTTTTATTCTCCACCAAATACCATAAAAGTTAAAATGAACAAAACATGCCCTTTACTTTAAAAACTTAATCTTCCATGTCTTTGTTGTCCCCTTCTTTCTCTCCTGCCTCTCCACCCCTCCTCTTACAAAATAATACAGTTCCAAATTCTGCAAAGTCTTCATTGCTTGGCAATAGACCATTAGAAGAGAGTGAGTGAGAGTGTGTGCGTGTGCGTGCGTGTGTGTGTGTGTGTGTGTGTGTGTGTGTGTGTGTGTGTGTGTAAGCATAATTGAGTCTACTCTTCTCTTGGCTGTTTTTCAGAGCAGTATCTCTCTTGGGTGGGGTAGGCGTCGGTAAAGTGGATGAACACAGGTCACAGGGGAATAACTGTGTCCAAGGGGAATGTGGCGTGCCAGGTACAGGCAAACTAGCTGCTGTGATGTCCTGAATCAGACAATTTGGTACCTAGATGCTTTCACCACTGGGATTATCTGTACAGGAAGAATACTTCAGTTCTTGGGGAGTTGGGCTGATAGGAAGCTGCTTGCTTCCAGCAACAAGGGGGTCACATTCTCTTCAGACCTACATCCAATCGTGAGGGTCAGAGGAGGCTAAAAGATAAATTGGTCTTTAGAACAATAATGGACTATAATAAGGTTCTTGCCTTTGCATAGAAGACTTGCCCCTCCCTAACTTATCATCAATGGGGATTGTGTTTAGATTTGTTTTCTTAGGAGTGGAAAAAACCCTAATCATGTTTCTACTTATTTTAACAATAGCAACAACAAAAACTAGAACTTATTCATGCAGCTGTATCTCCATCAAATATAATCTCTCTGAAATACATAAATACAATTTTTTATATATTTACAAGTATACATATATAATAGCATTTCAAATACCATTCTACATACACATGTGTGTAAAATAGTTTACATATGTGTGTATAGGTAAAGTGGCATTTGAAGGAGACATTAAATGATTGTGCCACATCTGAGGGAGGTGAAATTATGGTACAGTGGAAAGGGTATTGGGTTTGAAGAAAATGGTCTTATTAATCAATCATTCAACATTCATTAAATGCCTACTATGTTCCAGGTACTGTGCCATGTGCTGGTATCACAGATTGAACTGAAGGCGATTGTGTTTTTTTTCCTTTGTTCTCGAAAGCAGGAGATGTCATGACTTGCAAATGATTTGGATTTAAGTGAGGGAGGGCTGTGTAAAGTCACCAGCCTCACTCTCTTCTCTGGAGTCATCTGATCCAGTGGCAAGGTATACATTAGATGACTGGAGATGGCCTCAGATGCTGGAAGGGACTTTAAAGACCACCTAGTTAAATCTCTCCCTTTTTACAGAGGAGGAAACTGAGGCCAAGTGAGTTTAAGTGACACACAGGGTAATGAAGGTAGGATTCCAACCTAAAGATGGTGCTTTTTACATATTTATAGCTATAGAGAAACATATCTAAAGTTTATTGTGGCCTTCTAGGCGGGGGGTTTGGGGAAGGGAAGAAAAAAAAGAACAAAGTAAAAAGTGCACAATAGAGAACAAAAGAAAACTCACAAGGAAGCAAAGAAAAGATGAACAATTCTCAACACAATGAGTATAATTCATCATATAGGCTTTCTTGAAATGAAAATTTATTGTTACATATTTTGAATCTTCTCTTATGTTTTGTTATGCACATGACATGCTTTTATTTCTTTCTAACTTTGTATTTAAGCTCTAATATTTAAGTTTATGATATGTTTTTGTTTCTTTATTCTCTATTTGTGTTCTGGCATTTGAGTCTAGAATAAAATTTTGGAAAAAAAATAAAGATGGTGCTTTTCCCTCTGTACCACAGAATTTCTCACAAGGGTGCAAAGCACATCTTTGCTATTTATTAGTTGTGTGATCTTGGGCAAGTAATTTTACTTCTCTAAGTCTCGGGTTTAGATCTAGATGATCTAAGGTCTCTGCCAGCTCAAGGTCTATGATCCTAAAGCTTGTACTAATTCATCCACATTCTCTTATTTGGACTTATCTCTGACCAAAGGCATTGACCTGTGGCTTGCCCTGGCTAGGAGTGGAAACTCTGGGTAAAAACTAACTGAGGCTGAGAGACCCATACAGGGATCAACAGAATTTTAGACTCATCAATGTGGTTAATTAATTCAGTTTCCTAAGCAATGTGTCAGGATCCAATGATACATGGTGAAGATACCCTGGGTCAGTTGAGAGACCATGCTTTTTCTCACTACCTGCAGTGGCCTGAATGCCATAGTATTATTGTTTTAAGTCACCATGTCCTACTTCTACTCTTTAGCCTCAAGTCAGAAGTTCTCTTCTCAAAGATTATGACTGATTTTCTGGGCAAACAAGAATCTATTTCATACTTTGATCAAAATTTCCAAACTCTAAAAAAGAAAAATAATCAAACATGCAAAGTCAGCATAGAAATAAAACTTGCCTAAAAAAAACCCCCATTTCATACTTGGAAAAATGAAAACATTTTCTGTTTATTACAAAGGTGCTCAAGGACTATTTTTGAGGCACTGATTAGAAATGGAAAGGGTGTGCTAAATCATGCTGGGACTTATTTTAACTTTAATAGCAACAACAACAACACAACCACAAAACTAGAATTAATTCATGCAGCTAGCTGTCCTTGTATCTGCATCAAAAAGTAAACTAGGTCCAATGTTATACTGAAGGCCTAATCATTTCATTTAGCCTTTAGCACTAATCATCTTACCCCCAGAAACATTTTCCTAAGTGTTGAAACAGTGTTGTATTGAAGTTAAACTCACCTCTTCCACAAACCCGCTGGGCTGTGATTAATTCAGTTATATTGTAGACTACCAAGGGATGGGAAACTCTGGTGTAACTATGGGAGTGATGACATTGGGTGTCGGGAATCATACTGCTGCTGTCTCAAAGCACACTACTTGTCAAACTCTTCACTGCAGGAGTCCTGATCTGACGATCTGAGTCCCAGGCTTCATTCTTTCCTCACTCAATATTCACTATTATATGCTATAGGCTATTCCAAGAAGACCCAAGATAAAATAACTTCTGTATCATAGAACATTCGGCCTGAAAGGGTGGCATTCATCATCACACAACTAATCACTAGACCAAAGATCACCAAATTGTCCAGGCTTGTTCAAACTGGTTTATGCTGGTTTCAACTTGTGTTTGTACTCTGTCATAGTTCATGAGCTACACTTAACAAATGATACAAAAACACAAACAAATGGGGCCTTGGACCTCTTTATCTTGAGCCATTTCATTTGGGTATCTAGCCAAAGACAGTAAAACCATGTTCAACCGATACTTGTTTATTCAAAATAAGGCAAATAGTTGGAAGCAACTGATATTCCCCAAGAGAATAGATGCTGTTTAACTTTTTAAAAAAATGAGGTAGTTTGTAATGCTTTATTCAAAGTTCATTTCCTCTTCCTTTTGTATACTAAAGTAATGAAATTTTACTATATAAGAAAGGATAACTTCTTTGAAAGCACTATGAACCAGGAGGAAGGAGATGTGACTTTTAGTAGAAGGTCTGGTAACAAAATAACTAGGTAACGCTTTAGTTACCTCTTCCATCCATCTGCCAAATTGCAATCATCTCATTAACATGGTATAATTTAAGGAAAACGTTAAACATTTAATGAATATCATGCATGGATTCAACAGTTGACCGACCCTTTCTATGGACTCATACTGGATTAATATTATTTCCCAATAAAGATGGGCCAACAAAATGTAATTTCTGGGTTTTTTGTTTTGTTTGCTTTTTGGAGGGCAATTGGGGTTAAGTAACTTTCCCAAGGTCACACGGCTAGTTTGTGTGTGTGTGTGTGTGTGTGTGTGTGTGTGTGTGTGTGTGTGTGTGTGTGTTAAGTGTCTGAGGCCGGATCCTAACTCAGGTCCTCCTGACTCCAGGGCCAGGGCTCTACTCACTGCGCCACCTAGCCACCCCTAAAAATGTAATTTCTAATTAAAAAAAAAATCTGGATACAAAGTCTTATATACCACTTGAGAATAAAAGTTTAAATACAGTAAGTTTTCATTAACCTGAACCCCACTAATTTGGAATTTGCAACAATTTAGATAAGGATTGACATGACATACCTTTGTAGGGTCTATGAAAATGCAGTTGATTAAGCAAATTACAATTTGCTCACATAATTTAGGCTCTTTATTACATGATATTTTGACTCTAGAATGGGAGAAGGAATTACATGGAAATTATTCCAACATCTGGATCTCAATCTAACACTACTCACTAATTACTATAACCCTAAATTTAATCCTATTTCTATAAGAAGTACATTTTTCCTTCAAGTGAGGAGAAAAAGGAATAATAAGGATCTGAGTAAAGTGGAAATTTGTTTTTGTCTCAGTAGTCATGCTCAGGGTAAATAATAGAGCTTGATGCTACTTTAAGTGACTCTGTTTTTGCAGGTTAGGATAAAATGTTAAACAGTAGATAGAACACTGGGCCTGGAGTCAGTAAGACCTGAGTTCCACATAGACCTCACGTACTGTGATGAGACACTTAACCTCTGTTTGTCTATTCCTTCTTCTGTAAAATGGGGATAATAGTATTACCTACCTCCTAGGGTTGTTCTGAGAATTAAATGAGATGTTTGTAAAGCCCTTCGCATAGTGGCTGCACATGCTCAGAGCTATTTAAATGCTTATTCCTTCCCTTTATTCCTGATGGTAAAACTGTGTTGCAACAAAAGTAAACCATATAAACTTTTATTATTGTGCTCAAAATTTGATCACTATGCTTCCAGCTATGGAATTGAATGATATTCTTAAACATCTTGAGATTCTAAACTACAAAACTACTGTTGTTTCTAGGTAGGGGGAAAATGTAGAAATGAGGAAATTATACAGAGAAACACTTTTTCTTGATTTTCTTCCTCAAAATGGATTGAAAGAATTACTCATGAAGTAAAGAAATATCGGTAAATATATAAATATGTAAATGAATGGGGGCAGTTGAAATATTTCATCTTCTTAAGAAAATGGATAATTTTCAAGCTACCACCAGCAGCCCTTTATAATGGGAGAACCTGCCAATGACAAGTACCAATTATCTAGTGATTAAAGCATTTCTTGAATAGGATTTCTATTGGTGAATCTTATTTATTTGAAATTAATAAAATTTATTCAAAACAGATGTTTACTATAATTTAGTCTAATGAATTCCAACCGGTTCAGCTCCTAGAAATTCATCATCACCATCATCATCATATCATTAAAACTCATGATATAGCCCTTTACAATTTCCATAGAGTCCTGACACGTATTACAACTCTGTGTAGTATGTTATATAAGAGCTGTTATGTTCATCTCTTCAGTGGAGGCAAGAGAGTCCTCTTCAAAGTCAAGTGGCTTCCTAAAGTCACAGAGTAACTTCTGAAGTCACGACCCTATCCCAGGTCTTTTGGGGGAGGTATTATGGCTCAGTGTAAAAAGCCAAACAACTGGAGTATAGGGCTTGAGAATTGATTTTGATACTTATTTCTGTGATTTTGGGTAAGTCACTCTAACTCTATGATACTCAGTCTCCTTATCTGTGAATGATAATGAATGGGTTGGAAGATGATGTCAAAGGTTCCTCCTGGCTCCATATTGTGATCATATTCTAGTAAAAGAACACTTTTCACCATTATGACTCACTGTTCTCAATTATAGAGTTATTATAATCAAAGGATTATTACTATTCTCTTCTCTCATATTTTCCTTCTCTTTGTAACCCATATTCAAGGAATCTTGTTATGGAAAGATTTCCTATATGAACAAAGAGTAATCTTCTATACTTTAAAAATGTGAAATAGTTCTATTTCATTTATAATAATAAGAGCTAATGTTTATATAGCACTTACAATATTTAAAACCATTTTATAAATAAATAAAGACTTTAGTTCGGAGCAGCTAAGTGGTGCAATGAATAGAGCACCAGCCCTGGAGTCAGAAGGAGCTGAGTTCAAATCTGGCCTCAGACACTTGACACACTTACTAGCTGTGTGACCTTGGGCAAGTCACTTAATCCCAATTGCCCTGACTTTCCCCCTCCAAAAAGGAAAAAAAAGGACTTTAGTTCAAATCTGGCCTCAGACACTTACTCATGTATGACCCTGGGTAAGTCACTTAACCTCTGTTTGCTTCAGTTTCCTCATCTATAAAATGGAAGTAGTAATAGCACCTACCTCCCAGGATTACGGTGAGGATCCAATGATATAATATTCATAAAGTGTTTGGCACTTTACACAGTGCCCACCATAGAGTAGGCACTATATAAATGTTAGCTATTGTTATTTGTTATTATTGCTACTGCTACTCTGTGCCAGGCACTGCGGCGACTGAGATAAATAAAAATGATTAAGTGACTTTCCTAAAGTCACAGAGCTAGTAAGTTTCTGAGGCCATGTGTTCCTTTCAAAACTTAGAACCTGAAATCTTGCCCATTTAACACCAATTAAAAAAAATACTATTGATGGGTCAAAAAGGCACAGAGAGGTGTTGCAGCAAGGGGGAGTCAGGAAGACCTGAGTTTAAATCTGGCCTCAGACACTTACTCATGTATGACTCTGAGCAAGTCACTTAACCTCTGTTTGCCTCAGTTTCCTCAGCGGTAAAATAGGGAAAATCATAGCACTTAACCTTGTAGGGTTGTTGTAAAGATCAAATCATATATTTGTAAAGCACTGAGCACAGTGCCTAATACATAAAAGGTATTTTATAATTGTTTATTTATATTTCCCTTCCCTACCTAACTGATGCACCATCTTTACCATCTTATTGTCATTGTGATAGCAGTGCTCCCATACCCAACACTCAAACCTCAGAATTCTAGGTGATGCTACAGAAGTTTTGTTTTAGGGTCAAAAGATGGGTTCAGGCCGTTTCTACTTGTCACCATTAATAAAAACAGACCCATTTCTTGTTAGACTAGGGTCCATCATGGCTTTCTGGAGCTAGCTGGTGGATTTTCTGAGACCAAGAGAGGAGAATAATAAAACAGCTGACTTTTGATACAGCGTTTAAGATCTGAGAAGCATTTAAAAACCACTAGTCAGTCAGTTAACAACTAACATATTAAGCACTTACTATATGCCAGGTACTATGCTAAGTGTTGGGAGTACAAAAAGAGTCACAAGACAGGCCAGTTGTAGTTCAGAAGGAGCCTCTGGGGGCAGTGTGGTGCTGTGGAAAGTACGCTGGACTTGGAGACAGAGGCCTTTGGTTCCAATTCTGGACCAGTGTGTGAGTTAGAACAATACCCCTCTAGCTTCAATTTATTCATCCGGAAAGTGGGAGGGCTGAACTAGATGGCACCTTCCAGCTCTAAATCTATAATCTTATGATGTCATTTAATCATCATAACAACACCGTGAAGGAAATACTCTGAGTATCATTACCCCCATTTTACAGATGAGGAAACTTAGACTTAGGTAAATTAAGTGACTTGATTATAATTAGTAGAATCCGAAGTGGTCAGTAAACTCAGGTCTCTTCTGTATCCAAGGCTCACAAACTGTCTAGCAGACCTTACTGTCACTTAAGAGAAAAACCACCAACACCATAAAGACAAATAAACAGAAGCCGCTTCCCGAACTTCAGAATCAAAGTTTCATATGGACACTGGAACAAACACTTGAAAGCAATAGACTGTAAATGTAAAGAACTCTGGATTGGGGGTTCAAATCCTCCCTCTTTTACTTGTTCAGTCATTTTTTAATCATATCAGACTCTTGGAGACCCCATTTGGGCGTTTTCTTGGCAGAGATACTGGAGAAATTCACCATTTCCTTCCCCAGCTTATTTTATAGATGGGAAAACTGAGGTAGACATGGTTAAATGACTTGCCCAGGGTCACATGGCTAGTAAGTGTCTGAGGCCAGATTGAACTCAGAAGATGAGTTTTCCTAACTCTAGGCCTGGAACTCTATCCACTGTACCTAATAGCTACCCCCAGTACACAGTTAGCTCTTAACTAAGTATATATAGCTTACTAAAGATTTAGTTACACTTCTACCTAAAGAGAAATCCCATTAATCTGTCCATGGAGGTGACAAGGATTGCCATACTATATTAATAGAAGAATGTCATAGTGTTCCATTATATACTTTGTTATCTTAGGTTTGCCTCACAGCTACTAGTGAAACAGAAATTCCTGCCAGGAAGGTACATTCACAAGGGAAAAGGGAGGATGCTGTAGACTAATTATGGCCAACCTTATTACATAAAACATGGTAGATTCTTTTGCAAATAATAATGGTAAGCAAAGTCAAATGATATAGTGGATAATTCCTTAAAAACAGGGATTACATTAAAAACACAATATGGTCAACCTATAACACCTGTGATAATTCTCTTCCTCCAAAAATATTATAAATATAAAAACTGAACCTTGGCAAAACTGGAGAAAACAAAATATCTTTGATTGTCACACTATGCCTTTATTCAATCTCTCATGCCTTTTTGCCCGCCCCCACCCCCATCTCCTTTGTTGACTCTGAAGTTGTTCATTTGGCATCCCAAGGGGCCTGACTGTTTTCTTATATTCTTGCCTCCATGAATACTTATATATTCTGGGTCCCATTCTGTAACTGTCCTGCTGTCTGCTTAATGACAATGTTAGTAATGGAATACTTAATTAAATAAAGTAAATAGTACTTTATATATTCCCAACAATTACATACCTGTCACCATGCTGTCCCTAAGGAATATTGAGTTTGATATCACTAGAGTAGTTTTCAACTTCAAAGAGATACTTGATTATTAAAAGTGTAATGTCATAGAAGGAAACCAGATTTATGTCTTTAATTCTTCTTACCTAATTATGTAGGATCAGAAAGAACTGAGAAATGAAGGTGTTTTTTTATCCTGTCTTTTTTAAAAGATCTACATTGTTTCCCAACTCTACCAAAGATTACCTGCATGGCCTTACCATCTCCAAGTAGATGATTTCCAAACCTACATAGAGAGTGCTATGTTCTCTCCCTTGACTTCTAGTCTAGCATCACAAATTGCTTTTTGGACACCTGGAACAGAACATCTAGTAAGTAGACATCTCCAACTCAATATGTCCAAAACAGAACTGATGATTTTCCCCCTTTCAATTTCCCTAATACTGTTGAGGGCACGATTCTCCTAGTCACCAAGACAAACCCCAATGTCATCTTTGACTTCCCTATTACACTTACTCCACATCTGAAATCTGCCACCAAGACTTAACCTTTCTATTTTTCACCTTCATAATATCTCCTATATTCATCTCTTTCTATCCACCATCGTGGCCATTACCTGGAGCCTTGAGCCTAGAATACTGCAATAGCTTTCTTATTGTTCCCCTTGCCTTGAGTCACTCCTAAAGTACAGGTCTAACCTTGTTATCTCCTCTCCCCACCCCCAACTTTCCCTGACAATAAACTCCACTGGTTCCTTGTTGCCTGCAGGATCAAAGGTAAAATTCTGTGTTTGGCATTTAAAACCTTTCCTGACCTTCCTATCTTTTCAGTCTTCTTATGCTGTCCTCTCCTCAGTGTATTTTACAATCCAGCAAAACCTTCCTTCTTGTTGTTTCCTGCACGACATTACATCTCTTGGTTCTGTCTTTTCATTGATCCTCCCCCATCTAGCATGTCCTTCCTCCTTATGTCTACATTCTGACTTCTTCCTTTAAAACACCTCAAATCCCAACTTCTCCAGGAAGCCTTTGATTATCTCCACCATTCCTAGTACCTTTCCTACGAGATTCCCTTCTCTGTGTCTATGTACTTAGTAGTGGTTGCACATGGTCTTCCCCATTACATCTCTGAGCTCCTTGAGGGCAGGGACCATGTTTTTGCCTTTCTTTGTACCTCAGCCTTTGGCACACTGTCCAGCATATAGTAAGCGCTAAATAAATGCTTGCTGGAGAAGAGCCAGATCCTACCCTATTGGGACTTGCTTCTAGTGAGTATCTGAAACTATCCTCCTGTTTGCTTCCATTATTCCATGTCATTACTCTCTTTCTAATGTATTGAGGCATACTGGTGACTCTGACAATGTGATAACACGTTCATTCTATGTACGTGTACTAAGTGTGGTGAAACATACACACAGATATATACATGTTTACATATAAACACATACCTACACACATACACATATATTGTTGTTTTGGGGTCATTTTTTCAGTTGTGTCTGACTCCTCATGACCCCATGTGGGGTTTTCTTGACAAAGATACTAGAGTGGTTTGCTATTTTCTTCTTCAGCTCATTTTGCAGATGAGGAAACTGAGCAAACTGTATTAAGTGACTTGCCCAGGGTCACACAGCTACTAAGTATCTGAGGCCTGATTTGAACTCAGGAAGATGAGTCTTGGCCTGGCAATCTATCTATCCACTGCTCTACCTAGCTGTCCCATGCGTATACACACACATACATATACACACATACACATTTGTAGTTATTTTTGTACATATGTATGTATAGGGATGTATTTTGTTTTTCTCCTATCATAACTTCCATTATCCCTCAGCCAATGTAGGCTAGTGCCTTCTCTGCAGTTTATATTCTTACAGAGTTATCCAGAGAGTGTTCAGAGAAGTGGAATGTTAAATGATTTACTGAGGATTAAATGGGCAGTATGACCTTAGATAGGCCTCCCTGGTTTTGAGACCACTCTTTCTCTATTACACTATGCTGTTACAGGAATCAGCGCAGCATATTAGCTATTTTAAATGCTGCACATTGAGAAGGAAACAGAACATAAGTGCAGACATGTGTTTGGAATCTGCATGTCACAACTATATGTTAGATCAAAGAACAAACAGAGGGAGTTTACTTATTAATGGGGATTGGATTTGTATAACACAGAACTTGAAAAATAAAAAATCCCTAAGTGTATAACATTACAAATGTCTATTCTGAGAATTACCCAGGCCTTTCTGGTTATTTTGGACATAAGTCTGAGTTGAGAATTGAGCCCTTATAACATACACATTTGATTTATCACTGTTTAGATATTAATAATTTCTAAGGAATAGAATTTTGGGGATATCATCCAATGTGAAGAACTCCTGAATCAAAAGAAAATGAACTTCAAGGTCGTGTGTGCAAAGGAAATCCTAAATCTGAACTGTTGGATGGAAGGCAAGAGAAAGGAACAATCCCATCCAGTTTGCTTTGATCACAGAGGTGTTTACTCTGAGGAGCTGATTACTCATAAAAGGCCCTCAGGCTTGGTTTTGTTTTTTTTTAATCATCGGTTGGCAGCTACTTCTCTCCTCTTCACCCATACCCAATGTCTTCCTTAATCATTGGCCAGACATCTTTCCTTTTGATCCGTGCCCCACACTGCCAAGTGTGAAGCCTGATGAATCTGTCCTGATTTGTCTCATCATCTGGACAGCTCTAGATATTACAGGGGATAGAGCACTGGATTTGGAATCAGAAGAATCTAAGTTCAAACATGGTCACAGAGACTAGCTGTGTGACCCTAGACAAGTCACTTAACCCCATTTGCCTCAGTTCCTCATCTGTAAAATGAACTGGAAAAAGGAATGGCAAACCACTCCAGTATCTTTGCCAAGAAAATCCCAAATGAGGGTCACAAACAGTAGGACATGACTGGGAGGAAGAAAGGACAATTCTAGCTCTACAGAACAGAGCGGGGATTGGGGGTGGGAGGAGAGTGAAGAGGTGGATGGGGAGAAAGGGTGTGTGTCCTGTGGTGGGGGAAAGGGTGTATATTCTGTGTATGGAGGAGGGTATGCATCCAAGGAGACTTTAAGGAACTTTTCCATATCAAAATGTTCTGTCAACCAAAATTCTGGCATAAAATATCTATGCCAATGCTTACTTGTAGTTACTTAAATGTACTTTGCAAATGACAGGGAGTGACAAATAAACACAGAGTACATAAATACCCACTAAATGCTGTGTATCAAATGAGAATTTCAATAGCTCAATGTTCCCTAGAATGTGGGATAGAGTGTTTTGTACTGCGTTATTTGTACTGCTAGAGAAGTGTGGAATGACTATTGCTATCCCCTGGGGACCCCCATACAAATGAGCTATCTTGTGAAGCAATCCCAGGGTGCCAACTTTAAAAATAAATATTAAAATGCACTTGCTATCTGTATTGTTAAAGAGGCAGAGAGAGGAATAAACCCAAGAAACCAAACACTCACATGCTTTTCATTTGATACTAATTCCGCTATTAGACACATTAAGAATACATTGAGGAATGTCTGAATGTTACAATGGTGTTGTAGATATGTCTACAATGCACCAAGTAAAGAGTAAATCTGGCAGTGGTATTGTTCATTTAACCACACTGAATAATGTGGGCCAAGAAAATCTCCTTTCTAGTAATCCCCCAAAGAGAGTCCTAATTTAGACTCACCATGCCAAGTTCTTACTGTCAGAACTGAAGTAATGATTCGAAAGTGAGAAAAACAGACATTACATTCAGAAAGCTGGAAGATAGTCTTACATTCTCAATTGCCACTGGACAGAATGACCCATGAAAATAATCAGAAAGGCTATTTTCCTTAGGGGATGTCTAAAACCAAACAACCACAGCTTATGTCTTTCCTGGGGAACTGTGGCAATATTTTAATTAAAGATGTGAGTGGCTAAGGAAAAAGACTGAGAAACTGAAAACCTGTACATGATCTATATACCATATTTTACATGATTTCCATTTAGTTGCACAGACAATTATCATACCATTTGCCTGGGCTCTATATGTTCCCTAGCTGGCTCAGAGCATAGTAATGTACTAGACTCATATGGAAGCTGAGCTCTCCGATTTTTGACTCTCATGTGAAACCATAAGGCTCACAGCTGGGAATCAGTGAAAGCACATGAAGACAGAGGATAATATTTTACTTGTATCAATTAGGCTTAATTGCCTCAAGTTAGTAGGGGGGTGGTGGCTTTAAATTTTTTTTTCTTGGCCACCCCATTTTAGGTTTTTGTCAAACAGTGTGAGAAGAACACATTTGTGTCTGAAGTAAGCCAACAAAACTTGGAACTAATACCAGTATTGATCACTGGAATGATGTGTGTGTGTAGGAGGGGACAACCTACCACATCATCATCTGTTCACCTCACCCCCTACAGACAATGCCTAAAAAAGTAACTTAAAACAGCATATTTTATTGCTCCAAGATCAGGAGAATCGTAAGAATCAACCTAAAGTTGTTACTCACTCTTCTTAAGTTTGAGGGTTTTTCTTTTTCTTTCTTTGAATGGGTAACTTTCAAAAACGTTTTAAATCCAAAAATCTACATTAGAAAATGTTAGGCAGCCACCTGTCTTTACCATTTCTTTCTATATCTGCATCTCCTCCCCCCTCAAACTCCACAGATACATTCCTGTGCATAAAGCTGGTTTTAATCAGGACAACCACAAGTATTACAGATCAAATCAAATGCAGCTGAATCCTCCACTGAAGATTTTATATGGAAATAAATATTAAAACCAACTTCATTTTTACTCAAAAGAATTAGTATCACACTTAGAAAAGTTTATCCTGGGGCAGCTGCCCATATAGACTTAAAAAATTTCTTTTTAATAAATGTTCTATTTCTACCTGTTGCAAAAATATGTATTAAAATTTCTTAATCTATTCAAGTGCATGAGATTTTTGTTTTATTTTGGTTTTTGCCCTTGTACTTTAATGAGTTGCCAGATTTTATTCCCATTTACTTCAAGTCAGGGAAGAATTGCTTCACTCTCTGGCAATGTTAATCTTTAGAGAAACCTACACTGCAAGGCCTGGGACAGAGCAGGAGACAGCAACATCATCAAATAGCCAACACTGAAGCATTAAGCAAATGTTCCTGCCCAGTGAATAGTTTTTACATTCAAGTCAATACGATGCCTAATTTTTTTCACCCACCCTGGTGTAACAGGGTTCTCTCTCCTCTAGGTGAAGAAAAGAGGTTGTATTTAGAGTTAGAAGACTAAGGTTCAAATACAGCTTCTGACAGTTAATACCAGTGTGACTTTGCACAAATTAAGGGGCCTTTCTGGGCCTCATTTTCCTCATTTGTAAAATGATGGAGGTAGATTTGATAACCACTAAAATGACTCTAACGGTATGATACTAAGGTGCCAAAGAATATTGCTTCCTTGATCAGAAACCACTCAGACAGACATAAATAACTCCATGGAGTATCTCCTGGGCTTCTTGTCCTGACACCTTCCAAATCCCTGTCCTTTTTTTTTTGTTTTTGAAGAGAAAGACTTAGAAAGATCTGTAGTTCTCTCAAATACACAATTTAAGACCTCAAACACAGCATTAATTAATCCTCTCACTACCTCTAAAGCATTACCTCCTCAGAAAATTAAGAAGTAGAAAGATTAAGAGATTCTGCCAGTCCCCCAGCAGATCAATCAGGAGACTTGAACTCAACCACCTAGACAGACCTTTCTCACTCATTCCTTCTCATTATACACAGACTGAGAGATAAAGCTTTTCCTTCAGACCTCCAGAGAGCACTGGTGCCCACACCGATAGTGATTATATAATTGACACTGATAGACTTTCTTTCCAGGTAATTCCCCAAACGAGCATTTCTTAGAAATTAATATTTGTTACGGGTTTTCAAGGTGAGAAGAGAGACACCCCTCCCTACTCCCACAACAACACACACATTTGATTCCCTTTTTTGGAGAATATATGGGAGGACATGGACAAGAATCTCACAGGATGGGCAGACACAGAAAGCCTTTGATTTATATCACTGCAGGGAACAGCCGCATCACTGAGAACCCACATCCAAGCAAGTATTTGAATATAATGTCTCTTATGCCTTGATGTATGCTGTTGCGGGATTATGGATTAATTTTATAACTTTCCCATGTAATTTTCACAAAGGAAAGGTCAGACATATTCAAGGTGACATCAGAGATAAAGTATTTTAACTAGGGAATGTTTTTCCCCGCCACAAACCAGTATTGTCTTATAATAGTGGAATGTAATTCAGGTAAGGGGTTTTAGGGGTAGCTTGCTGTAATTCATTTTTAATGAAGGGGAAATCCATGGGGTTTCCCTAAGGGGAAGCCCTAGTCACAGCAAATCATTTGCTTGGCAAGCTTTCATTTTCGAGTAAATCAAATGTGAAAGTTGGTACTAATACTTCTGCTGCATTATAGTTCGAGTTGGTTCTGCATCATCTCCACTGTCCGGCACAACCTTCTGTTGACATTCTGTATCATTACTTATTAGAAGCTGAATCTGTGCCATCCTTACTTCCTCGAATGAAAGAACTCAACATTTGTAAGCTCTATCCCTCATTCTTCTATTAGGAAAACAATACATAGGAGAGAATGTCCACTTTCCCTGCAGGCTCAAGTGCAGCCAAAGTACTCAAACAGGTCTAAAATCTATCATTCAACTAGTGTTTTTTGAACTTTACTGAATAAAAGATTTAAAGATTCAAAATAAAATGTCATGATGGTTTATGTGACTTAATCATAGGTTACAAAATCTCCCAACATCCTGAAAATTTTGAATTGCCAAAATACTCATGTTATTTAGCTGCAAAGGAAGCAGCTTTTACAGACTGTGAAGGAATATATTCCCTTAAGTCATATTAATACATTCTGAAGTTCTATAGATTTTTTCCCCCTTCTCCTATTTAACTGTGATTTCAGTGGTGTAGGGAACTTTCAGTATGGTAACTCCCTGTACTAACCAGTACAGGTCCCTGAGTTTTTTTCTGCAACTCTCTGTCTTGTTAATCTGCAACTTAACAGATTCATATCATTCACAGTGTCTGAGGTAGGACTTGAGACCAAGTTTTCTTGAACCCTAGGCCTGTGCTCTATCTTCAATGCCAGGCTACTTATCTTACTGCCATTACCGTATGCAAAGTAGAAAAATACTGGAACAATATTGGGACATATGTAATATATTTAGTATAATTTATAACATATTTAAGATAATATTGACAATATTAAGTACTATCTCTTTTTATAGATGAGAAAAGTAAGGTTCAACAAATGACTTGTTATACTAAATTCATTCTCAAACTATTCTAGGCTACCCAATTTCTTGGGTAAGAGATGTGAGTCATGGAGAAGGCCTGAAATATCACAAAGAAGTTTCATTTCAATGTTGCCAGTGGGGCATGGGTGGGGGGTGGGGTGGGGGTGGGAAACAGGTGATCAATGAGGTAACTAAAGAGGGAAGTAAGCAATAGGTGGGAGTATTTCAAGATAACTGAGATGCATACGCCTAGGAAACTGTTAAAGGTGGAATGGAAGGGAAGTCAGACAGAAAGACAATAAGGTGAAAATTACACAAGCCTGTGCAAACCAAATAAAGCAACTTTTCAAGTCACTGTCTACACTAGGCTATTAGCTTGGGGAGATTTCTTTAATGTATTGATAGGCCTATTCAATGCTATCCTATTACCATAACACTTAATGGTATTTTTTTATTAGTTACCTTCTTAACAGAGTTTACCTTTGATTAGTTCAAAGTTAGTGGAACATTTGACTGCACTGCATTCTTTGAACTTTTCATTCTTCCATGCAATTGAAATTAGCACTGATTAAGAATCTGCCACAATAGCTTTCAAACTTTTAAGGAAGGTCTTATGGCCTAATATTATTCTTGGGATGTGAGGACTCACAATGCATGCATGATGGCAATTTTAAGTTCTATAGAACTCATTCCCTGCATATCTTTTGAGAATTATGGGCCTACATATGAAATACATATGATAGGAAGGAAAGACTGAGTTGAGTGGTGCGTGCTCTGCATCTCCAGAGAGAACATCTATATAAATCACAGATCCACTGATACAAATGAACTGGAATCTGAGGCCCAGAAAGATTAAATAATCTGCCCAAAGTCACAGAGGTTGGTAGCCCAGCAGGGACTAGAACCCAGGATTACTAACTTCCAATTTCTTATTCTTTCCATTTGAGGGTGGGAACCTGTGGCCTTGAGGCCACATGTGGCCCTCTAGGTCCTCAAGTGCATCCCTTTGACTGAGCCCAAACTTTACAGAACAAATGTTCCTGCACTTGAGGACCTAGAGGGCTACATGTGGCCTTGAGGCTGCAGGTTCCCCACCCCTGAGGATGGTATCTTTTCTATCAATATCAGAGATATATTTACATACAAGTGGGGAGAAAGGATGTATGTGCTATGGGGAAAGGATGAGAATGGGAATGCTTGTTTAGTAAATTTTAAACTATTCATCCATATAATGTAGAAAATTTAGAAAACATGGATTTTCAGATAGTTTGGCTCTGTAAATGGCCCTAAATTCTTTGAACCTAATACCTGGCCTTGAAAAATCTTTGTTTTGAAGTCACTGGATCTGAGTTTGAGTCTCACCTCTTATACTTACTAGCTCACATAATTCTCTAAGCCTTGATTAACTTATATGTAAAATGGACGCTTATTTAGTACTTAAATCTTTAGCTCTGGCAGAGATTCCGGAAGGAGGAATTTGGGAGAGGAGGGAATGTTTTTTTTTTAAACTTATGCTAACTAATACCCTGGGATATAAAAGACAAAATTGATTCTGCCCCTCAGTCCAAACCATTTGTTCATAGTGTTTTCAAAACTGTTTCAGAAGAGAAATGAGTAGTATGTGCACCCCTTTAGTATGATGACAGCAAAATTCAACTTCACAATCAACATCAAGATTTATGGATTGATATTAGCCACTGTCTAGCAAGCACATGGTGGGGAAGGGAATGGATAGGATAGATCTTAAGTAGGGAGATTCAATGGCATATTTGCCTACAATGTTCCTAAAGAGAAATAGCTTAGAAAAAGTGTGAGAAAAGGCCTCCATCCTCCATCACACACTGGAAGGGAACATGAGAAAAACATCTGTAAACCTTCTGAGGACAGAAGGCAATGTTGCTTTAAACTTATGAGTAACAAGCCATTTGAGGAGAAATAGGGCTAGATGATGCCTTCGTGAGTGACAGGGTTTCTTATCCACAAAAATAGGGGCTGGAGGAGATGAAGGAGGGGTGGAAAGGAGGACAGAGGGATGGAGCCAATCAGGCAAATGGAATGAAAAATTGCCATTTGGGACCGTATGGAAGAGCTGCTGGTAAGCCACCCTGGCCAAAGGAAAATGTTGATTTGACCAGTTTTCTGAGAGAAACAGACAGCCCTTATGCAAGCAGATGGGTGACAAATCTCTGGGAGAAGGCTGTGTTGTTCATGTGTGAAATGCTTCAAGCCAAAGAGTAAGAGAGCCAAACCATGTATGTAAGCAGAAACCACCTGGCCTGTATGGGGGGTGGGGGGGTGACAGGATACCCTTAGTAAATCCTCTTGTTCAAAACACCAGCTCCATTAACCAAGTTAAGCCTCTATTTAGTCATGCTCTTCCCCCCTCCTCCCCCTTTCCTTTCTTACCTCCTCCCTCCACTGCAATCATCCACACTGCCCTCTTTCCAGTCTCAGCTCTTCTTATGTCTTAAGGGCCTATACAATGGAATCCTGGAGGTAGGGAGAGGGAGCAAATCACCATCGAAGATTTAGTAGTCAGAGAATCTCATGGCAGAAACAAATCAATAACAAAAATTAAAAATAAAAAACCCAGAAACTAAACAAGATCAGGTTTAAAAACAAAATAAAAAATGCAAGATTTCTCTAATTGTATTTTTTTTTTAAATAGTGGAGACCCAGAAGGAGAGATTTCTCTGGCAGCCAATAATTTGAGAGTGAGGAACCTGTGGCCTCACAGCCACATGTGGCCCTCTAGGTCCTCAAGAGTGGCTGCAGGTTCCCCAACCCTGGTCTAGTCCTAAAAGGGGGAATTAAGAATGTCTCCTTATAGAAGGGGATAAAGTCATCCCTCCTTTCTAGTCCCAAAGCTGTATAAAGTATAGGCATCTGCCAGTCTCATTGTGCTTCTGTTTTATCTTATCTACCTAGATATGTGGGGATAAACTCTTCCATCCTCTGAAATGCAAATTGAACCTGGAGGTGTTCTTGCTGCTAAAATGAAGGTGAAGCAAATCCCATTCTAGAAACTTTGAGAAAAGGTTAATCTCATTTCAGAGTATTCCCATCCTGCCCTATACTTTTTCTATAAAAGCTGAAAGATCTAATTAGTTCTTCAAAGATAACATTTTCAAAAGGGTCTCAACACCCCTCAGTGTTCTGGGCACCCAATTTGATGGTGTGCCCTAAACACTCACCTGGGAGCACTTGGGCTAGACACGTAAGCTCATTCGTCTTACATACATTAACAAGACTTTTGCATATGCAGGTCTAAAGTTGCAATTGCATTAAATTTTGTACCCCAAACTGAAAGCTAAGTTAAGGCCATTTCTGAAAATAGATTCCACAAGGCTCTTATGGTTGCTTTACAACGTTCTGATCCTTCACAAGTCTTCAAAGGTATTCATTTCATAGACTTGGCTTTTTTTTAGGGGGGAGAAAGGAAAGAAACCCCCACGCCTCTTCTATTTTTAGCCAACTTTAAACCAAAACATTTACATACTGTTTGGATCCTAGATATCAGAAGGACTGCCTGTCTTCCCTGTATTTGAACTCCAATTCCACTGATGCCAGACATTGTGCTAAGACCTACCAAAATCCCCAACAATAATAACAATATTTCAAGAAACGAGTCACCAAACTCCATACATTTCTGTATAGTTTTCCACATAAGATGAACTACCAAAATGAGACTATATACTTTGTGTACACACACACACACACACACACACACACACACACACACATACACACACACACCTGACAAGAAGATACAATGAGGGGAAAAAAACCAAAAAACAAAACACCCTACCACTACCACCAATTAATACCAGAGAAGCCCATGCAACACAAAGCTGACAGTTATTATGTATAATTAGCTCAAGGCGAGTTTCTGTATACACATCATCTCCAGACATGTTTTCGAAACAAGGGTTTTGCCTTTTACTACCAATAATTTGTCTTGTTGTATGTTGTTACTTACACAGATGTTCACATAATTTTGTGCATATGTCCAAGTCAAAGGAGAGTTTCTTTACTCCTCCCCATCTCCACCCCCACCACTACCCTTCCTTTTTGGGAAGGAATGGGGAGTTGGGGTGGGCGAGAGAAGGCACCCGTCTGCTCTAGGAGCCACGGGGGCAAAAACAACTTCTATCAGTTACATGCGATAGTGGTTCTGATGGAGGCGGGGCAAGTGGACATGTTTTTTGGTAACGAGATTCCTACCCCATCCCATCTGAAATTGTCTCCAGCCTCTCCCCAAGCAAATAATTCCTGTGGGATTCAAAAGCCTTAAGCACGTTCCAGGTCCACAGTGTTCGCCGGGATAACACATTAACAGAAGTCTCTCTAAAAAGGGTTTGAATATTTATAGAAGGATAAAAGGGAATGGGGGAGCATAGAATGTGAATACACTTGGGGTTTTTTTTCCTTTCTTTTTTTTCTTCCTCTTCTTGGCAGTCTTCTCCTCTCAAAGCAGTGGAGTTTGCTCCCATTTCCGTGAACTTAGTCAGCATAGTGCACTATGCACATATACGGTATTCAGAGATCAAGCAGGCAGCTCTGTCTAAATACATGGCAAGGAGGGGGTGGGGGCGGCATCACAAGGAAGATGGGAAACTCAGACATACTGGGTTTTTACAATAGAGAAATGCAACTTTGGCTGGGGGGGAGTAAATTTTTAAAATATCTTTGCTTTTATTGAGATGCCACCAATTGGGAGAACATTCTGCTCAGGGGGATGTCTGCCAAGGACTTCTAATTCAGCTTGTTCCACTCATTTTATTTTTAAACCAAAGTGAAGAATTTTATTCCTGGAATGAAACAGGATTGGTGTGGGCAAAAGATGGGTAAATGTACTTCAGAGGTGTTTTATAACTACTTGAGGAGAAAATCCTCTAAAATGCATCCAGAATATTTAAGAAAGGTATTTCATTATTTCCTCTCAATTATTATGTTCTTCTTGAAATCTCTCCTTCTTTTAAGGAAAATAATGGGAAGAGAGTTGATTTTGTACAGAGTAAGGAATTCAGGGTGTATGCACACCCAGAAAGACACAGAGACACAGACAGACACACACAGACACAGACACACAGATCCTGGATTTCAGCAATTTGAGGAATGAAGTAACAGTGGGCCTTCTGTGATACTAAAAGTCAGAACGTTGGGCATTTGTTACTCTAGCAAGCTGGTTACTTGAAGCAGGCAATTTCTTAGCCTAGTCTCTTAGTGAGATTGGGACAATGAAAAATGCCAGGAGACACCAGAACTGGGAAGTGATATAGAGACTGGGGAGATAAGGAGAAGGTCTGATTTTGGAATACTACAACAATTGTTCAACTCACTCTGGTAATGTGTAAGATTTATAGAACACCATTTCATCCCCTCTGTCCTTCCCTCTCACCCCCTTTCAATGTATTTACTTTAAAAATCGATTTCCTCTGTCAGTATTTATTGCTGCATTTGCACAGTGGTTCTGAGAACCCTAGTGGAAAATCATAATGTTATACTTGTTAAATTGACCCTTCAGGGCCCTACTACTAGAACATGCCTCATCCACAGAGGTAGAACGCAAGTCTGCCAGGTTCATGCTGGGAATATCATTGCCCAATCTACAAGAATATGCAAATTTGCCTGTTCTGTAGCTCATTTACATAGTTTTTCATTGGTTTTGTATAACCTCTATACTGAATGTCAATTTGCTTTACTTTCCTGAAGCTTATTAGCAGTATGAGATGTTTACAGCTCTTAAAGCAAACAGGTTTAATAGTTAAAGAATTAAAAGATATAATTAAAAGGCAGTTGGGAAAGGAAAAAAAAAAACAAGCTTTGCTGTGATGCATGAAGCATGAAGATTTCATTGGCCATAGAAATTTAATTTCCATGTTAGGAAGGTGTAGAGGTCTCATACATGCATGTGCCTACACACATATGCCACGAAATTTTCTTAACCTATTTTGTGCCATATTCTAGAAAATTGGAAAGATTTGCTTGGAAAATACAGAGGGCCTGAACCTAGTCACTGAGTACACATTTTACTCACAACGACATCTGAATGGATGCCTGCCAGTGTCTGGGCTGACATTCAAACATGCTGAGTGCCTACAGATTCCAAGTTCATAATAATGATGATGATGATATAATAATTTTAAAAACCTTCTCAATCATTTCTAAGACACTACAAGTTTCCCCCCCTTCCCCTCCTCCCCCAGGCTTGGAGGGAATAAGTGTAAAAAAAAAGTTCTTTTGCAGAAATGTGCATGGGGAGCTTGGGACTATGCGGTACTTGGCTTTATCTGGAGTGTCAATGAGTATAATAGGGTTGTACCAAAGCATTTTTCCCATGTCCTGTGGGCCAGGAACTGGGTGAGAAAGGCCAGAGGAATCCTTTTAAGGCCATAAACTCTGACAAAACAATCATCTGAAATATGGGAGACTAAATATCTGAGTGGATAAAACTCCAAGGAATGTAGGTTTTCTAGCTCTTTCACAGTCTAGATAATAGTCACCTAGAGAATGAAATGGCACCCCGCCCCTTGCTAAACTTTATTAGTTCTGCAACAAGAAAAAGAGCTAGATATGGCATCAGAAAACTGGCATAGGAGTCCTGGCTCTGATATTTTATACCTGTGTGACCTTGGCCATCACTCTGCTTCTCCTCTCTAGGACTAACTTGACCGATCTGTAAAATAAGGGAATTAGATAATTGCTAAGTTTCTTAAATTAGATGACTGCTCAGTTTTCTTTTGGTTTTAAATTGATGAACCTAGGATCCCACAAACATCTATGTTATGATACATTTGGTAGTCCATACTACCAAGTATGTTTCCAAGGACAGTCTTACTTGAAGGTGTTGGGGCTGACCCAACATGCAAGATTTTTCTTTATTCTATATACAGCTTGTTTTGTATCTGGTTGTTTACATGCTATATCCCCCATTAGACTATAAACTCCTTGAAGGTAAAGGACTGGTTTTTGCCTCTTTGTGTGCTTAATAAATCTTTATTTTTTGATTGATTGAATTTTCACATAGATGATGGGAGAAACTGAGATTCTATACTATATCACCAAGAATGCTGAATCAAATTTTTGAATTGTTGGCTTTTAGAGAATACACACAATCACACTCACACACACATACAACCTTCTTAATCTGGGATCCATGAACTTGTTTTTTAAAAATATTTTTATAATTGTATTTCAACATAATTGTTCTCCTTTGCAATCCTATATATTTTGTTTTATACATTTTAAAACTTTTATTCTGAGGAGTCCACATGTTTTACTAGATTGTTGAGTTCCTGCTATAAAAAAGGTTAAGAATGTTTTAAAGAAATAAAGAAAAATAAAACCCATTATAGCAAAAACCTTTCCTCCTGATTATATGTCTCACCGTCTGGGAGCACACAGGTGAAAATGATGTAAAGGTCCCCAGTGGAAGTTTTATACATTTAGGTCTAGAGGCTCATTCATGTCTTGATGGCACTCAGCTGTGGGGAGCCTTACCCTCAAACACTATTTATCTTGTTTTAAATTCTCTTCCTGTGTCCAGCTGTGATAGGCAGCTAGATGAAACAAATTGCTTCAACTTATAGAGACAGAGCTTAAGGAAGAGAAGATATTTCAAAGAACAGTGGGAAAAGTGGTGGCGGCAGAGTAGTAATATGGCTGTGATATAGCCCTTACATGTGACCTCCTCCATCCAGGTCAGAATCTGAACCTTGGGATCAACCTGTGATTTGGTCTGAGAGGTTAGGTGAGTCTATAACCTGTTCTCTTTTAGTTTTTCTCGTACATAAAGAAAAGGTCATGTCTCATCTAACTGGACTATTCTGTATAAAAAGAAGTTTAAAAAAGTATTCCTCCCATGTATATTAAATATTATCAAGTACTATACTATATACTGAAGTATTCACTCGCAACTGAATTAGGCTGAGACAAACAAAACTCCAAATTGATTTATCACTCTTCTGTCATCAACTACATTTTCCAAAATGTACTGTCTATATTTGTAGTTGCATGTATAGAAACCTGAAAGTCTACACCCAAATAAAGAGTTAAATCTCCATGGCTCTAGGAAAGGGTTTCCAAGGGTTGTTACTGCTTCCTCTTCTTACTGCTCATCTTTTAGCCATTTCAGTATTTTCTTCGGGATCATGGAGAGTAGATGAAGCTCCAGTCATCTAAACTGCTTCATTCATAATAATGATGCCTTGCATTTATATAGTGCTTTATATTTCCCAAAATGTTTCCATAAACTTGATCTTACTTTAGTCTCCTAGTAGCCCTACAAGATAGTAAAGGAAGGCAAAACCCATGCACATAAGTCAGAGAGGTTACAGTTCCAAAGCTACTAACTGACAGAGCTGAGATCAGAACTCAGGTGTTCTGCCTTTTGCTGCTGAAAAGATTGTAATTCCCTACCGTGCAACAATGCACAGCATGCTGTTCTTGTTATTGTTCAGTCATGTCCGACTCTTCGTGGACCCATTTGGGGTGTTTTTGGCAAAGATACTGGAGTGCTTTGCCATTTCCTTCTCCAGTTCGTTTTACAGATGAGGAAACTGAAGCAAACTGGGTTAAGTGACTTGGCCACGGTCACACAGCTAATAAGCATCTGAGGCCAAATCTGAACTCTGGTATTCCTATCCACTGTGCCACTTCACTGCGTGTAAAATGCACAGTATAATCTGCATTTATTTGGGTATTTTGCCAATCTCTTTCCTCATTATCATTCTATTAGCTGCCACTTGTCACTCCTATCAGTATACCTTTCTCTCTCAACGTAACTCCTTTTCTTACTTGCTTCTTCTGATCTGTTGGGAAACTTGTAATACAAACTTACTAAGAATTAGGTTTTAAATAGCAGCCAGTAGAACTCTGGATGCACAGTGACTGATCAAGCTTCAATGCATAACTTTTTAAATTTATTATCATATTTGGAACTTCTGTTCTGCAGGACTGAAGTTGTCTTAAGCCTGATCTCCAAACAGCAGAGGACTTTGGTACAGTAATTTAGATATGTTTCTATAGAAAATTATAATGCATCAGTGTGTCACAGTGAAAAGAAAGCTGGTCTCAAGGCCAGAAAGACCTAGATTCAATATGTGCTTTTCACATATTGGGGGCTATGGAAAAATACACATTAATGCACTGTTGGTGGAGTGGTGAACTTTTCTAGTCATTTTGGAAAGCTATTTGGAACTATGTACCTGAAAATATTAAATCGTGCATATCCAATACCACTAACTAGGCCTATACCCCAAAGACATTGAAAAAAAAGAGGAAAAGGAACTACATGTAAAAAAAAAATGTGTAACAGTTCTTTTTGTGGTGACAAAGAATTGGAAAGTGGAGAAGTGCCCGTCACTTGGGGAATATGTGAACAAGTCATGGCATGTGAATGTGATGAAATACCATTGTGCTCCAAGAAATTCTGAAGAGGATGATTTCAGGAAGAACTGGGAAGATCTAAATGAAGAGATGCAGAGAGAGGTGAGTAGAAACAGAAAAACAATTTATACAAGAAGAAAAATATGATAAAGACAAATAACTTTGAAAGACTAAAGGACTCTGATCCATCCAAGAACCAACCATAATTCCAGAGAAGTCACTAAATAGCATACTACCCACCATACTATCATATATTTATATACACATTTGTATTTTTATATAGATTATAAATGTACATGTATATAATATTTATATATGCCTCAATCTGTACTGAGTCCATCATCTTTCTATGCAGTCCATTACTATATACCTATATTTCTATGTACAGACAAACATGTATATGTATATATACATACAATGCTTATGCACATGTATGTATATAGAAATCATTGATGAATTAACTGCACGGATCTCCTTTGCCACCTGTTTACACACCTCCTTTGGACTGGGGATAAACACTTACATTATGACACTTGTTGAAATAGTAAACTTGAGAAATTCAAATCAGTGGAGTGTCTGTATATACACACATATTGCATACATACAACATATACATACACACATATGCTATGACCAACACAAGAATTTGTTTTGCTTGACTATACAATGTTTGTAATAAGCTTTATTTTCTTGTTTTCTCAATGGGAGTGGAGGAGAAGGAGGGAGAGAGTGTTGACCTGAAAATAAAACAAAATTGAATTAAAAATATAAAAAGAAAAGAAACAGAAAAAAATTGTTGATACTAAAAAAAGACATATTGGCTGTATGATACTAGCCAAAACATTTCTCAGTGATGTAGGCAGCTCTCTAAAACCCTAAATTTCAAAGGGTGGTGCCAACTTGCATTGCCAGGGAGTTTCATCATCCCCAAGTTCCCTTTATCAAGGAAATCTTAGGCCCTGTCTCTATCCTATTTTCCACCACAGAATGAAAATGAAGCAAATTGACAAATGTCTACTGTCCCAAAACATACTTCCTGTAGAAGCATACTGGATATTTGTGAAGGTGGTTTAGTCTGAATAAAACTAAGGCAAGATAAGAGTGAGGCAACCTCCTGACACCTGGGTTTGCACCATTAATAGGAGTCTCTGAAGGAGAAGTAGCACAATGGTTCCTAGATGGTTTACAAGGAATGAAAAGATGACATTAGCAACCATGATGATGAAATTTCCTAGCTTTGGTTGAATGATGTCAGGGTCTTAGACTTAGAGCATACTTCAGACATTGCTGTAGTGTACAGTGTTTTCTTGCTGAAATGATGCTTTTGGACTGGAAATTGGGAGGGTTAGAGGGCATCACCTGTGAAGCACACACCAGGGACAAAGTGTACAGTTTTGCGAAGTGGCTGTCCAGTGAATGGGGTTTCATTCAGTTGTGCCATGTAGATAGGGAGGTAGAGTGGGATGGAAAATACACTGTGGAAAGAGTCTGAATTAGAAGCCATGGGTTAAAATCTCACCTCTGATACTTACTCTGTGTGACTTTGGGCAAGTCAGTTACCCAGGACCTTAGTTTCTCAACAATCAAATGAGAAGTTTGGCCTTAGACGGCCTCAGATCTATGATCGTATGATGATAGCTAAGGATGACAGTTTTCACTATCACTTATTAGCTTAGCTTTGTGTCCTTGGTCGGATCTCTAGGAATCTCAATTTTCTCAGCTATAAAATTTGCTCAAGTAAAAATTTACTTGAAGTTGTTTTATGACACCTGGTTTATAAAATTTAGTGGTCCTAAGATGTTTCTTTGTATTTCTATTCTAATTTGATTGCTACTGTTCATTTAAAGTTGTTGGCCATTCCCCTTACAATACTATAAGGACATAATTCCTATTTGACTTTTGTGTGACTTAACTCTTTAATTCCTAAAGATAAAAAGTAATTTAGAGTTCCCTAGAATCTTAGTATCCCAATGTAGGGTTGTTTGTCCTTCATTTGGAAGAGAACCAGAGACATCATAGTGTGGTGTCTTGATTTCATGCAAATTGGATTTAAGTGAAGCAGAACTTCAAAGTCATCAGCCTCATTCTCTCTTGCAGAATCATCAAAGTTCAGTTGCAAGACAAAAAGTCAAGACAACTGATGATGGCCAAATTCTAAGGGCTCCACATGCCTGCTTCAGTCACCTTCATGGCAGTTGAAACAAATTGTTCTCATCTGCCCATTCCACTGGGGCAAATCTTCCCAGGCTTGGGGTAGATATTCCCCTAACTAACCAACAGGTTTGGGGCCTGTCACCCTCAACTTGGTTAAGCCCATCTGCCAAGACAGTTTTAGTGGAGTGTGGTCACTGTGCATGCTACAGTTTATTGGAGTTGGGTAAAGTTGGATCCACTGAAGGTGGATGAGCAGCCCTGAAAATGTCTGGGCAAGCTTTCACACCAGTGGTTCTAGTCCTCCCTGAATACCCTAATGTATTACACAATGAAAAAAATGTCCAGAAATCTAATCTAAGTTCAATGAAGTGGATTATGAAAGTCCTTTCTTTTAATATGTAAATATTTAAGTCAAGTATGTGCTCACCACAGGCCTCATGGTATAATTTGAGTCAAGCATGTCAATTAAAGTGGAACACTGCAATGTATTTAATTCACTGGGAACCATTTGTCACTAGGCAGTATGGCGGGGGGGGGGTAATATACCATTGGATATAATGGGGAAAATAAAAAGCAAAATTACAACATTTCTGATGACTCCTGGAAGCACATTTTTGTTATTACAGGAGTTTCAATAATCCAGACTCCATTGACTTGAATTTCTCAAAGTTTACCTTTGCAACAAGTATCATAGCCTATGATACTTCCCCCAGTCCAAAGGAGTTGTGTAAACAGATGGCCAAGGAGATCAATGCAGTAAATTAATCAACAACTATCTGAGAATGAACTAAATATAAAGGTTCCATTTGTAATGTGACAACAACCTCCCAACTAAGACATCATGCAACACAATACCGAGTGACCAGGATGAAAAACAACTTTGGAAAAGAAAGTTCAGGATCAAGGAATGAAAGATGCCAAAAGCTTTGTTTTAATTTTTCAGAAACCTCTAGCATGTATACCATCTTTAAAAAGAGGGCCAAAACAGGAAATTTTCAAAAATGCAATGAAAAAAAATGTTAATAATCATCTAAAAAACACTCAACTTTACTAAGAATTGAAGGGTTGCAAACTGTAACAACTTTGAAGTACTACATTGCATTCATTCATTGGCAAAAATTATGAAAAGCAAAAAAATTCAGTGCTGGGCTGGTGGGAAGTAGAGATGTGTTGCAGAAAAATATTTGTACCTTTATTCATTTCTGGTAGAATGCTGTATAATAGCAATTTGGCACAACACTTACAAAAATAGAAGCAATCATACCCTTTGATCTGGTGATTCTGTTAGTGGTAACATATACTGAAATAAAAGATTTATCCATACAGAGTTATGCATAGTAGCATCATATGTAATTTTAAAAAGCTAGAGGCAACCAAAATGCCCAGCATGATGAGAATAGTTGAATTATAGCACATTAATGTAATGAAATACTATAGTGAAATTTAAATGCAAAGTATGAGGAATACAAAGAAATCGGGGGGGGGGGGACTTTAAATAATAAAAAGTGAACAATGAAAACTTGAAGACTAAAGTATCCCAATAAGTACAACCATCAGAATGAATGGACAAACAATGAATCCTGATGGGACACTGAAGGAGTAATTGAAGAATTATGATAACTCATGCATTTAGATGAATCAATTTGAATATAAATTGTTATTAAGCAAGTTTAATTAATTCTATTGATGTCAATATTAAGGTTTTAATAAACCATTTAATTAAAAAAGAGAGTGGAAGATGAATGTGAAAAAACAAAAAAAAATGCAATTGGGTATATCCTAACAGACAAGAAAACAAATCGTTACTTGCAGACAAAAGTCATTTCAGAATCAGCTGACTGGGTGATCATATAGTCTGATTATTCACTGACTACAGACGAGACCAAAATGAATACTAAATAAGAAGAAAGTATGTTGGTGAGAAGAAGACACTGTGTGTGATTAGAATAGCACCAACCCATCCTATTTAAAACATCTATCAACTCTGAAAAAAAATACAAAATGAATAAAAGTAAAGACATTGAACCTATCACTGTTTCTTAGAGAAGTTTATTGGTTGTAAAAGTCAACACAAGAAGGTAGGTGAAAGGAGTCAGAAACAACCTCAACACTAACACTAATTTCCTTTAGCAAGATACAGCAGACAAAAATAACACTGGTTTATGATTCAAATTTATTTCTAATACATGAAAGAAGAAGTGGAAGAGAGGAAGAGGAGGAGGATGGAGGAAGATGATCATCTCTTTTCAATATGATGAAAAGCCATTGAGAAGATGAGCCTTGCAGAGAGCTTGATATTTGAGCCAGCTAAGCTAAATCATCTCCAAAGTATCCATAGATGAAACCAGAAGTAGGGAGACAGCAACATAATTAGTTAGTGGCCTGTTTTTATTGGTCCAGGGAATAGAAGCACCACATCTGGACTCAATCATGGTCTTATGGACACCACTGCTTCAGTACCTGGCATACTACTGGAAAGATTGGGAACTGGTAATTAAGCTGAGAAAACCAGTTGAACCCAACAAAATGTGTATAGAAGAAAACTGTCAGAAGGGAGGCAGGAAGGTAAGGAGACATTTTTACAGTTAGGGAGTAATTTTCAATACAGCTCAAAGAGGAAAAGAATACAAAAGAATGGAAAGATCACAGGCAACCAATACTTCCATACCATATAAGTACTTTCTCAGTTCTTGAAAACTCCAAGTAAATAGCCTGTGTGTGCCAAAGGGGGTTTTTCAATGAACATATGAGAAAGGAATAGGTAGCCTTCCACAGATGATTTTCAACAGCCTTACTGTCACAAAAGTAGCTGAGAGGTGAACTGAATAAAATATTTTATATTTAAAAAAATTAATTTTAGAAAAATTTATGGTAGAACAAAATGAAGATTAAAAGACTCTCTTCAGATAAGGTTATCCCCCAAGTATGTCATGATATTATAAAGGACTCTAAGAGAGAAACATTTGATTCCCATACTTCAAGGAACCATGATTTTGCTGATTACAATCCTTCTACAATATAATGAGCAGTCTTTGGGGTCACCCTTGGCATAAGTTTCTTGGAGCTCACTCAAAGCCTTTTCATCTGGATATGACTTTCCAGAGTTTGTGTTTCATTGAGATGATCATCAAGTACCCAGGGTCACCTACACACCATGATAAGGCATCAGTTAGGACTTGAGTGGAGAGGGGTAAGAGGTAAAATTTGTCTAAGAATTTGCAAGTATTGACATCAAATGAGGTGAAATCAAAGAAGATGTATAATCTAATAATGTGCTTACCACCATTGTGGAAGCTATCATGAAAGCCAATAAGAGAAAGGCTCCCTAAGTTTTCTAAGTGTCACTATTCTCATCACACCAAATTCTAGAACACTCTAAAGTATGTTCAGCACAATCCACATCAGTATGAAAGATCATCTACACTGGGAAAATATAACAAATGAAAAATACATAGTGTTCCTGCTATGACATGTATCCAAACATACAGCCTATTACATTAGTCCACCAAAATGTATATCTTGGGTTTAAGATCAATACATTTAACAACTTAAATTTCAGAGGACTGATGATAAAAGATGTTACCCACCACCTGAGAGGTAACGGACTTAAAATGCAAAATAAGACAGACATTTTTTTAACTTAGCCAATGTGGGAATTTGTTTTTTCTTGACTATGCATATTTGTTACATGGGGTTTTTCCCCCAATAAGCAGAGATGAGAGGGAGAGAAAATTAATGCTTGTAAATTTATTTTATTTCATTTTTTCAAATGCTTTATTAACTTCTGATTTACATCATTCATTTCCACCAGATTTTGAGTTACAAATTTTCTCCCTGTTTTTCCCCTACCCACCACCCCAAAATAGCAGTCCCACAGGACATCCCCTCCTCCAATCTGCTCTCTCCCATATTTTCTCCCATACCCCTTTAGACTTTTTCAGTAGGGCATGGTGGATCTCTATGCCCCAGTGCATATCTTATTTGCCAATTACATTTGATTTTAAAACTTTGAATTCCAGATTCATTCCCTTCCTCCCTTGTCACCCACCCTTACTGGGAAGATACGCAGTTAAGTATAGGTTGTACATGTGTAGCTAATGCAAAACATTAACATAGTAGATATAATTTAAAAGACTGACTATATTTCCCTCTCTCCTATGCCACCTCCTACTTGTTCTATTCTCTACTTTGATCCCATCCCCTTTCAAAAGTGGGTGCTTACAACTTCCCTCCCCCCCAGCCTGCCCTCCCTTCCATCATCCCCCTTCTCATCCCCTTCCCCCCTACTCTCCTGTAGGGTGAGACACCCTATTTAGTGTGTATTTCATTCCCTCCCCAAGCCAAATTCAATGAGAATAAGGTTGACCCATTCCCTTTTGCCTTCCTATTCCTCCCCTCCATTGTAACCATTTTCCCTTGCCTCTTCTATATGAGAAAGTTTACCATTCTGTCTCTCCCCATCTCCTCTCATTGTATCTCTCACCTCTTAATTTCACCTTTTAAGTTTCATCCCTTCCTATTAAATTGGTCCTGTGCCCTCTATCTATGTATACCTATAAACATAAATACACACATTCACATATGTATGCATATGCCCATATACCCTCATACATAGACACATATATATTTCTATTCCCTTCAACTATTTTCATACTGAGAAAAGTTTCATCAGTTACAATTATTGTTTTTCCATGTAGGAATGTTAACAGTTGAACTTTGATAAGTTCCTTATGATTTCTTTTCCCTGTTTACCTTCTCATGCTTCTCTTGCTTCTTGTATCTGAATGTCAAATTTTCTATTCAACTCTTTTTTTCATCAAGAATACCTGAAAGTCCTCTATTCCACTGAATGACCATATTTTCTCCTGAAACATGATACTCAGTTTTGCTGGGTAGGTGATTCTTGGTTTTAATTCCAGCTCCTTTGACCTCCAGAATATCACATTCCAAGCCCTCTGATCCCTCAGTGTAGAAGCTGCCAGATCCTGGTTTATCCTGATTGTGTTTTCACAATATTCAAATTGTTTCTTCCTGGCTGCTCATAATATTCTCTTTTTGATCTAGAAATTTCAAAACCTGGCTATATTCCTAGGAGTTTTCTTTTTGTGATCTTTTTCAGGAGGTGATCAGTGGATTCTTTCAACCTCTATTTTGCCCTCTGGTTCTAAAACATCAGGGCAGTTTTCCTTGAGGATTTCTTGGAGGATGATTTCTAGGTTCTTTCTTTGATCATGGCTTTCAGGTAGTCCAATAATTTTTAAATTCTCTCTCCTGGATCTATTTTCCAGGTCAGTGTTTTTTCCCATGAGATATTTCACACTGCCTTCTATTCTTTCATTTGTTTGGATCTGTTTAACAGCATCTTGATTTCTCATAAAGTCATTTGCTTCCATTTGCTCCAATCTAATTCTGAAGCAATGATTCTCCTCATTGAGCTTTTGAGATTCTTTTTCCATCTGGCAAATTTGGCTTTTTAAGGCATTCTTCTCCTCATTGCCTCTTTGAGCCTCTTTTGCCATTTGAGTTAGTCTATTTTGTAAGGTGTTATTTTCCTCAGTGAGGCTGTTGACTCTCATTTCATAATTTTCTTGCATTGTTCTCATTTCTCTTCCCAATTTTTCCTCCACTTCTCTTATCTGCTTCATAAGGTCCTCTATGGCCTGTAACCAGCTTGTATTTTCCTTTGAAGCTTTTGGTGCAGGAGTTCTGACTTCACTGTCTTCCTCCTGTTCCATGCTTTGATCCTTTTTGTCCCCAAAATAGGAGTGTAATGTTGGAATCTTCTGTCTGCTTCATTTCCTTTGCCTGGTCATGTTGCCACTCAATTATTTGACTTTTGGGCTTCTTGCCACAGTAGGACTCTGCTACCAGACAGGGGACCTTTGCTCCAAATGCTGGGTTTTTCTCAGCTGCCCGAGGTATTAGTTGGGTGCCCTCTCTGATGTCTCCCCACCCTCTGGCAAGCTGGACACACACCCCAGGACCTCCACCCTAGACCGCAATCCATATCCAAGCAGGTTAAAGCAAGAGTGATTACCCCTCAGACTGGTGCTTGCTCCCCCTACACTCTGTAGGCCACGACCTGAAGCTGCCACATGGCACTGGCTGGCTGTGCTGGCGTCTCAGCAGCTTCTCGCCCCAGGGGCAAAAGCCATGCACTCCCACTTACTGGGTTCCAAAGTCCAGACTGCACTGACCTCTCACTTTGTCCTTCGCATCTATGTGTTGATAAATCTGGAAATGGCCATAGCTGCTGCTAATCTGGAGTCCCTCTGGCTGGCGGCTGGTCAGGCCTGCCTTGGGGCTAAAGCCTTGGCATGGGGCTGGGCTCGGCTCCCAGAGCACTTTGCTGGCCAATTCCTGCCGGTCTGCCAGCCTGTCCTCAGTGGGAGGTTAGCTTCTCTGTGTCATTTTGTGGGTTCTGCAGCTCCAAAGTTTTTTCAGAGTCCCCTTTTATATGAATTGGCGAAGGTGGAAGCCAGAGCCACGCGGAGGTTCTGCTTCTACTCCGCCATCTTGACTGTGCCCCCAATGTTTGTAATTTAAAAAGTAAAATAAAACAAAAGGGATCTTAAAATGTGTATCTTATATGGGTGCCATAATAGATAATAAGTTGGTCACATAACTGAGGAGAAGAAAGAGATCAGGCTAAGTTGCAATTGTGAAACTGCACAGTATTTTCAAAACTCTCATTGAGATAAAAAAGACCACCTTTATAGCACCAATATTTTCCAGGAGTCCTTTATTGTTACAAATGCTGGCATACCATGACCTCAAAAATAATCAAAATTAGAACTAACCTAAAAGGAAAGAGGCTTGGTAGACAAAAGTAGAATATAGCATGTTGTCATGACTTACAGGAAAGAAATGGCATAAAATGTTATATCAACTACACTCTAATTGGACAAGTTGTGTCTACAGGGGGAAAATTCTACTAAAAATGTGAATTACAGTCCATCATTAAGTAATAATACATATGCTTGCTTTCTCATCTTTACAAAATCTTAACGAGAATAATCAATACACATGTCAAAGGCATGCTTGATGAAAATATAAAAAAGGAACAGACTTTTGAAAATAATACCTTATAGCAGAAGACATCCTTTATAGTCACAGAATCAAATGAAAGGTGTAGAGAATACAAGCTTTCATTGTGCTGTAGTTTGTTAACTATAAAAACCAAAACCCAAAACCCTAACATTCGATTTTGTAAAACAAGATGCCACCTTAAAAACCCTCTTCCACAACACAGGCAACCTCCAGCAGCCAGACCTCTGGGTGCTTCAGCATAACCTGGGGAAAACAAGTAGACACCAACCCTACAGGTGCCTAAGCAAACAGTCATGGGCTTCAGCATAGCCCTTGGCAAACAGGCAGCCTCTAACAGTCAGACTACTGCCTACTTTAGTGTAGCTCCCAGAAAACACAGAAATATCTCACCAGCCTCAGCACACACCAGACACCAGCACTAGGATCCCAGTTCAGCACCAGGTAAGATGTCAGATCCCTACTGTCTCTAGCAGCACCAACTATCCCCCATTCCACCCCCTCAGCACAGCACCAAACATGAGAGTCCCCTGTGGGTCTCAGGGAAACATCAGGTAAATAGCCAGGGCCTATAGCCTCTGGCATAAGAAGCCTGACTGCCCCCTTGACCCCAGGAGCAGAGTTCAAATTCAAAAGAAAGGAAAAAAGAGAAAAAAAGATGAATAAAAAGCAACAAAAATAGAATATGACTATAGAAAGTTATTATGGTGACAAGGAAGATCAAAATATAAACTCAGAAGAGGATAACGATGTGAAGACACTTATGGGCAAAACCCCAAAGAAAAATGAGAAGTTTTCTCAAGTCCAGAAAGAACTCAATGAAGAGCTTAACATCATGTAAGAGAGGCAGAAGAAAAAATGGGGAAAGAAGTGAGAGTGATGCAAGAGAATTATGAAAAAAGAATCAACAGCTTGGAAAAAGAAAACTGCTTAAAGAGTAGAATTGGACAAATAGAAAAGGAGATATAAAAGCTAACTGAGGAAAATGACTCTAAAAATTAGAATTGGGCAAGTGAAAGCTAATGATTCTATAAGACATCAAGAATCCATCAAAAAGTTCAAAAGAATGAAAAAATTGAAGAAAATGTAAATACCTCATTGGAAAAACAACTGATCTGGAAAACAGATGCAGAAGAGACAATGTCAGAATCTTGGGACTATCCAAAAGCCATAATGAAAAGGAGTACCTGGAAAGCATCTTTCAAGAAATTATCAAGGAAAACTGCCTGATTTCTTGGAACTGTGGGCGAAAGAGGCATTGAAAAAATCCACTGATCACCTCAGGAAAGAGATCCCAAAATAAAAAGTCCAAGGAACATTATAGCCAAATTTTAGAACTATCAGGTCAAGAAAAAAAATAGTATAAGTGGCCAGAAAGAAATAATTCAAATATCAGAGAGCCACAATTAGTATTACACAGGACTTGACAGCTGCAGTAGTCAAGGATTAGAGGTCATGGAAATATGATATTCTGGAAGGCAAAATAATCAAGCTAAGAATCAACTAGCCAGCAAAACTGAGCATAATACATCAAGTGAAAAAATGGTCACTCAATGAAATAGGATTCCAAGTTCTCATAAGGGGACCAGAAATGAACAAAAAAAAATTGATCTCCAATATCAAGACTCAAAAGAAGTCTAAAAAGGGAAAAGAAAACATAAGGCATCCAATGAAGCTGAACTGTTTACATCCCTACATGGGAAGAATATACTTGTAATTCTTTAAAATTATACCACTAACAGCTCAGCTAGAAGAAATATACATAAAAGATATGGGTAATAAGGTGAATTTGAGGAAATAACAAAAAATAATTGAGGAATGAGAAAGAGGTATACATTGGGTAGATCTTATATGAAGGATTTATAGAAAGAAATGCATATGAATCTCTTAAGTAGAGAAGGAATGATTCAATTGTAATCTATCAACATAGATAAATTCAGGGATCCACCCAAAGAAAGTATCAAAGCTTTTTTTGCATTATGAAGAAAGCAAAGCTATTGTATAGGAAAGATTGAAGGTAGATGAGGAATTGGTCAATGGCATAAAATGCTATTGATCATTACCTTCCTCTTGACACACTCTACTTGCTTTGACTTCCATCGTACTGTATTTTCCTGGTTCTCCTCACTCTGAAGATTCTTCCATATTGCTACCTCCTTATCCTCCTCTTGATCCATAAATGTGGGGTTATTATTGTTCTAGTTGTGTCTGACTCTTTGAGAACCCATTTGGGATTTTCTTGGCAAAGACACTGGAATGGTTTGCCATTTCCTTTACTAGCTCATTTTTCAGATGAAGAAACTGAGGCAAATGACTTGCCCAGCGTCACACAGCCAATAAATATGTGAAGTCAGATTTGAACTCAGGTCTACCTGACTCTAGGCCCAATGCTCTATCCATTGCACCACCTCGCTGCCCTTATTATAAACGTGAGTATCAAAGTTCTATCCTAGGCCTTTTTTCTCTTCTCTCCATAATTTGTCATCCTGATGATCTCCCCTACTCAGATGTTTTTAATTACTACCTCTATCCAGATGACTCGAAAAATCTCTATTCTCTACTCTCCATGAAGGTTCCAGATTCTTAATTACAGCTTCTGACTAGATTTCTCTACTTGGATATCCCACTGCCACCTCAGACTCAACATGTGAAAATTAAACTAATCAATCCTCACCCCCAACCTCTGCCTCTTCTGATGTCTCCATTTCTTTTGATGATGCCACCATCCTCCAAGCACTTGGGCTTATAGCCTTGCAGATTGCTGTTTCTGATTCTTCCTTCTCTCTATTTTCGACATATTCAGTCAATTTCTTTCTTTCTTTTTGTTTCTACTTCGACAGTATCTTCCACATCCATCTGACTCCACTTTTCTTTCAACTTTGTCCTTCAGGTACTTACCTCTACTTCACTAGATTATCACACCAATTTCCTATTTGATCTTCTTCCATTTGATTCCCTCTGAAATTTAACCTCTACAATTTCAGGCACATCACTGCTTGACAAATGTCTCTATCACTTTACCTTATTCATATTACTGTCTATTAAATAAAAAGTGAGTGGCTCCCCATTGAGTACCAAATCAAGCATAATCTCCTGATCCTGGTATATAAGATCAATTAATCAATCAACCAACAAATATTTGTTAAATGTAGTATATTATTAGCAATTTGACTGCAACCTATCTTTCTGGTCTGATCCTACTGTCTATTCAGATCTCTGTGTTCTAGACAAATTGGACTAAACTATCTGCCATTTCTACCCTGTCCTTTCTTCTCCTTGCTTTTGTCTGTGTCATCTGAAATGGGTTCATCCAAAGTCTCTTCCTTTCTTTAAGACCCAACTCAGGTACCATCTCCTCTATGCATGTTTTCCTGGTCTCTTTCCCCTGTCCCCACTCCCAGGTGACAAAGATCTCTTCCCTATCAAATTTTCATAACACCTTGCAAGAACTTTTGCTTGGTATTTATTAAATTGTGTCACAGTTATTTGAGTACATGCTGTTTATCCCCTTATGTATTTGCTGTTGTATTGCTTGCATCTAGAATAATGCCTTAGTGTGTGGCAGGTGCTTAATAATAAAAAAAAATTTGTTGAATTAAGCTATTTTCAAGCATCCTCATATAGTTAGAATCCCTAGCTTCCTTCAAAACTCAGCTCCAGTGCCACCTCCTACAGCAGGCCTTTACTGATCCCCACAGTGTTCAGTGCACTCACCATCTCTCTCCAAATTACTCTATATTTAATTTGCCTATATTTTGCTCTGAATATCTGTGTATCTAATGATTCTTCTCAACAGAACTAAGCTCCTTGAGGACATCTAGTTTTTTTTTTTAACTCTCTATCAGAGAACCTTACACAAAACAGATGCTTAATAAATGCATGTTAAGTGAAATACCAACTTACTTAAAAACATCTGAAATGTAAACTAAAATAATTTTTGTCTATTATCTAAAACTGTTCCAAGAATCCTTTTGAGGCTAAAGTTGGCAGTCTAACTCCAATTTCTTAGATAGCAGCAAAAATACATTTCTTTAAAATGTTAAAATCACATTTCTTTAAACATATTCTACAATTCAGGTTTTGGAGTGGCCTCTTCCCTCAATTCACCTGAATCAGTGAAGTCTGACTGTATATGGGTTGAATCATTTAAAAGTAGAAATGAAGTCTGAAACAAGTGTTTGCACACCATTCAAAAAGATACCATCTGGCACCTAGCCTTGGGGAAAACTTAATGAATTCTATAGCAATGTTACAGCAAATATATTATAAAACACAGTAAGTTATTCTTATTATCCTTTGACCTTTAAGGATAATCTCAAGAATAAAAAAAAGACTCTATTACCCTTTGACTCAGAGGGAAGGGAATAGGTCCAAGAGTCTTATACTTAATGGTGATTTTTCTGGCACACTGAGCTAAACGGATGATAGTCATGGTGGAGGAAGACATGATTATCTTTTTCAAGCATGAAGTCATGTATTACTACTTGTATTAAGACAACTTAAAATAATCTGTAACACATACACATAATTGCATATACATAAAATGTCTTTAGCATGTACAAAAGTTTTATTTTGCTAATTTGTCATTTTATTTATTCTCCATCAAAAATGTTACTGGCAAGTCCAATTATATAGCCCAGATATTGTCAAAAATAATACAGAGAGCATCACCTGCCTATAGGCTAAGTTACATGGAGGTGCAACCCTGGAAGAATATTTTTCCTTACCTCCTTTATTTACTCCATGATTTTAGATTGTTTTTGTGGGAGAAGGATCCAACATCTCATACAAAATGTTAATCATATAAAGTACAAAATACTTTTCCATGTTGTCACCACATACCTGATTATGAGAGTATTACTGTTCACTTTGCCATTTGTAGTTTTCATCGAAATGATTTTTATAGTTTGGGTGGGGAGAGGAGGTACACAATGACAAAAGAGGTCCTGAGGAAAACTCCTTATGCAGACCATTATTAGGCAATGGTACTTCAGGAGACAAAAGCTATAGTGCTAGGAGATATAATGTGCATGATCACTTAAGACAATGTGTAAGAGTGTTTTATGAATAACACGGAGTATCAAATGGATAGGTCCAAAGGGCACAGCCTGAAATCCTCTCTTACTATAGATGTGAAAGCAACCCTGAAAGCAATGATGAAAAAAAAAAAAAGGAGCCACCTCCAAACTGGGTATAGCTTTCCCTACTGAATATTGTTGTTTCTGCCCAGTGGAAAAGTAATCAGATAACTCTGGGTAAAACCTCTTAAGGCTCTGACATTTTCCCCTTCATCTGTGAAATGAGCATGTCCTTCAGAAGTCTCACAAACGCATAATATTTACTTAGCTGCAGCTGAATAACGATTTCAATGTGCAGGTTGACAATTTGGAATTTTATCGTTCAGTCGTTTTCCAGTCACATTTGACTCTTCATGATCACTGGAGTGGTTTGCCATATCCTTCTCCATCTCATTTTACAGATGAGGAACTTAGGCAAACAGGGTTAAGTGACTTGCCCAGAGTCACACAGCTAGTAAATGTCTGAGGCCAGACTTGAACTCGAGTCTTCCTGACCCTAGGCCTGGTGTTCTATCCACTGAACCACCTAGCTGTCCTTGGAATTTATACATATGTTTATAACTAATTTGTCTCAGTTACAAGGAGCTGCAACTGTAAATATGCTGATCATCTCAGTAATTTATTAATTGTAGAGGCTTAGGGGTACCAAGAGTGTTTGAATATAAAATGGGCAATATGCAAGCTCTCAGCAATTGAATATACTGATTTTTAAAAATGGAATCCATGTAAAACATGTCACAGACAAGAAACAGAACCATTATCTATTAGTATTCACAAATAGAATCACAGAGAGAAAATATTTGTGCATGTCATTCTATTCACAGAAATGGCATTTGGCCTAAGAGCTCATGATGGTATATTGTTAAGCCCTTGTTTTTTTCAGGACACTATTAAAGCTAAAGGATAATTAGTTAGTCATTCATAAATATATAACCATGCTGAAAAATGACATTTGGTGACATGTCATTTCAGCAAGGCTTAACAAGCACCCATGCAGCAAATTTGACAATGAAGGTGCTCAGTGGAAATTCAGGGAAAAAAAGGATAAAGAGCTTCATTATTCACAATGACCTCTAGACTAGACATTGACTAAATATTTTCTGTGAGATCACCAAAAACAATACTCATAACGCTATAGGTCTAGAAAACTGGAACAAATATCACATCACATATAGCTGGAATATAAGAGCTTGTACTGTGTTTCTTTTTTAAAAAGTACTTTTGTCAAAATTTTCTAAAATTGTAAAGTAGGAAAACACAGTTATTTTAAATGATATATTCTCATTGATATGTGTAATGTAGTCTATTTGGCACTACATGTATACTTATTAATATTAAGTCTGAATTCTGACTTGTTAACATGAGCTAGATGGTTTTAACTACATCAGTCATTTCTGGTTAATGTAAAGTTTTGAAGATCAATAAGAAATATTCAACACTGTCCTTACCAAATTGGTAAAACTAAAAATCAGCAATTATCAATACTAGCTGCATATATAGTACACCTCTCCTAAGTCCAGTTAATAAATAAATTCTTTGTTCTTTGAAAGATTTACCATTATCAAGAGTTGGCACATTGCATGTAACATATATATTAGCCATGAATACTTTTGAAAGGTCCAGTGCTACCCTCAAACAACCACTTTCCATAGTTTGAGACTCAATGAGAAAACAAAAGGTACTGAAGTCTTTCAATCCCCCCAAAAAGTTCCTGATGAATAAAAGATACTATAAGCTAGAAAAAATACCCTCTAATACTTACGTCAACTAACAGAACAAGAAAAATCCTTGTAAAGTAGAGCTTTTCATTAGACTAACAAACTTTACAAGGTTCAGCAGGTTAAGGAAAACTAAGAAAGATACTATACCCCAGTCATGGTACAATTTTACAACTCTGGGAAAAAAAAATATGGTGACACTGGCTAGATATTGATGATTGTTGGGTTACAGGGTATGGTTTATGGCAAAAGCTGTTCTAAGGAAAATACATTTTCATAGTAAATGGAACAAGAAACCTAGGACAGGGTTCTGTGTGTAAAACATACATACTTCAGGAATTGTGTGTGTATATATGTATGTATTCCCAATCTTTTCTTCCGATCTTAAGAAAGGTACTTTGCTCCCACCACAGTTTGAAAAGTTTTCCAGAACATGAATGGTTTTTGCAAAGTCTAAATTTAAACCCCCAATACACATAGTTTCCACCATCAAGAACAGGAAGTGACATGCACTCTAACAAGTAGGCCTGTTCGGCCCAGGTCTTCTTAGGATGAAGGCTCTCCAGGAATCTGGCTGAAAAGGCCAGAAAAGAAAAGCATATGCTTCCTACTGTGTCTATCTGTCAGTCTGTCCTCTTTGGCTAAAAGCCCGGGAAAAAATACTGTTTGCCAATGGCAAGCTGGCAAACACGTTTTTAAAGCTGCCACGAGGCAGTCTCTTTGAAAGCCGAAGTAACTCCCATGGTGTTGGTTGGGCATTAACTACAGCAGACAGAGCCAGAGTGCTGGTTAGAGGAAAACAGTGACTCACCGACACTCACTCTCTCTGTCTCTTTCAGTGTGTCTCTGTCTCTGTCTTGATCGCCTGAATTCTAGCTTGCAGATAATAAGAGCTCAGTCCTTCCAGGGTACAGAACTACTCTGGGGTGAGAAATAGGAAGAACTAAAGGGAATACTTCTCAGAAAGAGATACAATAAAATATTTCTCCTCTGTGCATTCCGGCAGCTTCATGGACTTAGAGAGCTCTAGAATCAGAAGGGACCCAGACATCACCTAGTCCAGGGTGGGGAGCCTGTGGCCTCAAGGCCACAAGTAGCCCTCTAGGTCCTCAAGTCCCCTTTGACTGACTCCAAACTTCACAAAACAAATCTGCTTAATAAAAGGATTTGTTCTGTAAAATGTGGACTCAGTCAAAAGACCACACCCAAGGACCTAGAAGGCCACATGTGACCTCGAGACCACAGGTTCTCCAACTCTGATCTAGCTCAACCTCCTCATTTTATAACAGTAGCTCACAATCATTTAACAACTTAAGGTTAGCAAAACACTTTTCACATATCAATTGGCAAAGCAGATAGAACAAGCTCTATCCTTCCCCATTTTAAAGAGGTTAAATGATGAACCTAAGATCACATGACTTATGGGTTGTCTCCCCTCACTTTCTTACCTTATCCACCCAAACCCCTTCACCCCCACCTTAGGAAAAGCCTTGAGGTTCTATTCTGCTTACCACCAGCTGGATTTTTCTGAAAGGAAAATAAAAAGAAGGATCATGCAGTGAAAATATTGTTGGGTTTTTTAATCTGGGGCTCCAGGGTTCAAATCCAAGGTCTCTTATTCACTCTTATTCTAGCACTTGTGCTAAATGCTAGAGATACATAAAGTGGCAAAAGACAGTCCTTACTCTCAAGGAGCTTACAATCTAATGGGAGGGAAAACAAACTGTATGTGTGTGTATGTGTAAAGACCTATATGTAGGTAAATATTAATTAACAGAAGAAAAGTACTAAAATTAAGAGAGGTTGGGGAAAGTGTCTAGTAAAACATGGGATTTTAGTTGGAATTTAATGGGACCCAGAGAAGTCAGTGGGTGGAGCTGGGGAGGGAAAGTGTTTCAGGCATGGGGGACCACCAGAGAATCGATTTTGATCTTTCCTAGTCTCTTTCCTCTCATTTGTAAAACAATGGAACCTCTAGACTCACCTTCCGGTTCTATGATCTCAATGCTCTTGTGATCCGGAGAACATCACTTACCTTCCTCCTCCCCTCTACCCCTTTATACTTATTTCCTTCAACCTTGCATTAAGCTTACCAAACACTATCTCAAAAGTATTTCTCTTTTGTACACATGCACGAAGTATGTTCACCCCATCAAGACTGTAATCTCTTGGAGAGAAAGGGAAATGAAGCTTCTCTGAACCCGCTCAGTGATTCCTGCACACAAGTGGCCTCAGCAAGTATTGGCTGATTGATTCAAATCACGCTTGCTTCTCTTATTATTATTACTCTTCCTCTGCTTCCCAATGTGCCACGTGCAGAATCTCACTTGCAGACGGGGTGTGGTTGGACATGTCAATAAAGAAAGAAAAAAACAACTATACACATGCCCATTCTTATGACTTTTCATTAATACTATCTGATGAAAGTAAAAAGCTGTGGATCATGAAAGAATCTCCAAAAAATAAAAAATGCAAGT
>NW_027185810.1:4620464-4640117 GCF_028583685.1 Petaurus breviceps papuanus
AAAGCTGTGGATCATGAAAGAATCTCCAAAAAATAAAAAATGCAAGTGATTGTGGCAATGGTGGGTATAAATAAGGTGGCACAGTAGACAGAACATTGGACCTAGAATCAGAAAGATCTGAGTTCAAATCCTGCCTTGGACTCTCTTAGCTGTGTGTTCCTACGAAGGTCACTTAACCTCTCTCTAAGTTTCCATATCTGTAAAATGTTGATGATAATAATAATGGCACCAAGACTGTAATGAGGATCAAATGAGATGATATTTGTAAATCTTGAAGTGCTATATAAATACTGGTATTATTATATTGTATAATAATTATTATGTAATGATTTTACATATTTCAATAATTTAACAGCAATAATGATAACAATAGCATATTATGAATTCTGGTCTATGTGCAAGAAGTGGCATAAAAGACACTATATGGGAAATATATGCTTTGAAAAGAAAAGTGCCAACTATGTGACAAGAGTAAGGAAACCAGAGGGTCACCTTTAGCTCTACCCCAGTTGTGGAAGGCTATTGAAAGACCTAGAAGGAAGGCCTCCAGCATAGAAGAATGTGGGTCAGCACCAGAGAGGTTGAGGATTGGATGGGTTTTGATGTGCTGATGATTCCTGAAAGGAATACCTACCTTTTAAAAATTTTTTGAATTTTTTAAATTAAGGGGCTTTTAGTTTAAATTGTCATTATCCCTTTTTGTCTATATGCTCCTTGATCTCAGGGGACTGAGTTATTTTTCTTCTTGGTGTCCTCAGCAGTTAACATAGCACATACAGAGTGGGTGTTTAATATATGTTTATTGACTTGAATCCCTTGGCCATTATTTGGACTCAGATGGCTCAGAGTGAATGTCAATAGCATTTTTTTTCTGTTTTGGCCAGAAACCCTGATGGTTTTCTTGACTAGGTAAAGGAAGTCAATTCTTTGCTTCATTTTTACCTGACCTTAATCACTGAATGGGTGTTGCCTCAGACAAACTGAGACCTGGGAAAAGACCTTAGGTCTAAAAGGTCAAGGCTTTACATTGCATCCCAAACCACCTCCAGTTATCCTGATCTATATCTTGCCATTAGACCCAGAGGGCTCCGGAGGAGAGAATGAGGAGGCTGGTGACTTTACACAATCCTCCCTCACTTAAATCCAATTCGCTTACAAGTCATGGTATCTCCTTCGGATGTCATGGTCCACTTCAAGAAGGAAGGACAAACAACACTGACTTGAATCAGAATAAAAGAATGGGGAAAATTCTTCTATTCTTCTCTTTTGTATCTTTCATTCTTCCTGTATATTGCTACTTAATGTTGGGTGGAATATTAAACATAATAGTAGATGTTTCCCCAAGGGTCTATCTAGGATGTTGATGCATATGATTGGAAAACTATTGTATGGAAAGTATTTTCAACAAAGACTCCTGACAATTAAACAATGAATCTCTTAGGGATTTGAATATGTTTTACAAATATGAAAAACTCTTTAGTTTCCTTAGGAGTAGCATAGCTAGGTGGTGAAGTGGATAGGGTGCTGGGACTGGAGTAAGAAAGATTCATTCTCCTGAGTTCAGATCCAGCCTCAGATACTTACTAGTTACTTGACCCTGGGTGAGTCATTTAACCCTGTTTGCTTTGGTTTCCTCATTTGTAAAATGAACTGGAGAAGGAAATGGCAAACCAGTCCAGTATCCTTGCCAAGAAAACCCCAAATGGGGTCATGAAGAGTCAGACACAACTGAAATGATTCAACAACAAAAACAACAATCTTTCAGAGTAGAAAATCTGCAAAACAAATATACAAACATCCATGCAAATGTAAACTATGCCATCCTATTGGGTCTGTGATCTTATCACTGAATTTCCTTTGACACTACAAATGGTAACCTATCCATATATTTTCATCCTATGCTCTTCTACCGCACAAGCTCACACCCAAACATGCTAGAGACATTCTCCTTATTCTCTTGACATCATGTGGATACCAGAGGCACAAACATTTTGTCCAAAATTAATACATATAAACATTAATGTATATATGGACTTTATTTTAGCATGTTTATTTTTACTGATAGGATTTCTGAGATCTTCCTAGAATTCTGTGAGAAGAGTTCTGACAAGACAGAATAAACTAAATCTGACAATGTGGTTATGGCCTAGGTTAAAAGACCCCCCCCCCACATCCCCCCTTGTGAACTGGATCATATGATTAGTACTTCATTTTACAGGTTCTATTGTGTTGAGGCATTCTGAACAAAATGCCTCGTGCTATTTTTTGAGACAACACAGGATAAGCCAAGGATAATTTCTGCACCTGCAGCTGTAATGCGAACAGAAAACCACTCGCTATGTTTTATCACTTAAACTCCTATTTTGTTCTGCCTGCCCACTTTCCAGGAATGTCATTATTTAGCCAAAAGCCACAGATATTTTAATTCTTTGCCAATCTGTAACTAGGTTCTAAAAGCCCACCCAGCTCTAATAGAAATTGGTCTAAGTGCAATGTGGACTGTACAAATCTCCTACAGAGAGTTCTCTAACAGATAAAACACTGATTTGGAAGTGCCAGCTTGTTCTCTGTCAACCTAGATTGTACCTGCTGGTAATTCCATTTCCTTAACACTTATTCTACCCAATATAAAATGTAATTAAACTTTCTAAAAATAAAAAAGAGAGATTATTAGTGGGAAATCTTCCAAGATACCAGTGAATAGTGTAGGTGAGAATACAAGCTCTCTCTGTACTGACTGTTTGTTGATTACAAAAAGGAATTTGACTTAGTAAAGCAACAAAACACAGTTTTAAGGGCTATTCTGCAATAAGGAGTCTCTCATGAGAATTTTAAGATGACACAGTATTCCCTAATAAATACATTGATGCTCACATCTGTTTTTTGTATGATATTGTATGAAATTGCATCATGTCTAAGAAGAACAAAAAAGCCTAGTATTTAAATAGAAACTACTATGAGTCAAACATTGTGCCAAGTGCTTTACAAATATTGTCTCTTTGATTCTCACAAGAACACTGGGAGGTAGGTGCTATTACTATCCCTATTTTATAGTTGAGGAAACTGAGGCAAACAAGGGTCAAGTGATTCTCCCACGTTAATATTAATAATAACAGCTGACATTTATATAGCACCTACTACAGCCAGATACTGTGCTAAGTGCTGTGCAAATATTTCATTTAATCCTCACAACAGCCCTTAGAGGCAGGTGGTATAACTATTTCCATTCTACAGCTGAGTAAACTGAGGCAAACAGAGTTTAAGTGGCTTGTCTAATGTCATACAGCTAGTAAGTGTTTGAGGCTAGATTTGAACTCAGTTCTTCCTGACTCCAAGTTCAGTGCTCTGTTGACTGCCACCTGTGGCTTTCTCCATGAGATCCATAATGACTCAAAGGAGAGGAGCCTAGTAATCCACAGAGGAAAAAAACAAGTTTACAAAGAAAGCATCCTGTCTAGTTCATGGCATGATGATAAGGATGTTGAGAATGATGATTCTCATTCTCATCATCACAGGGATAAAAAATTCCTGATTATCAGTCCAACACACACACACACAAAACCACAAGTTGGATCAAATGCAAAACATAAAGTTCATATTCCACTGATATGATGAGTGACAGCTTAATGTAGACTTTTGGCATGATACAATGGATTCCAATAGATCCAGAAGTTATGCAAAAAACAAATACCATGTTAACAAGGTACCATCTCCCAAGGTAGCTATAGAGAGACGAACACTCTCTACCTCCCACCCAAAAAAAGAGGGGGAAATGGAAGACTGGTAGCTGTTCTTACAACACATAATAAAACCAGTTTAAAAATATTCAGAAATATTTTTGGAACAAAATAGATCTTACTTCACACAGCAAGAGTAAATGATGACAACAGGTATATGTTAGTGGATCTGCTGACTGTAGCCAAATATGGTTTGTCTCCACACTGAGCTTATGTAGAAGCTAAAGTACAGGAGTGGAACCAACAGGCAAACTCCATGGGTAACGTTTTCATGAACTCAACCAACCATCTGTTGACGAAAAAGCATCAAACAGACTAGAAGCACAGAATGAGACACATTTTCTGGCAATCAGTGTGTGGATTTGTTTAGCTTGACTACACTTATTTGTTACAAAAGAGGGAATATTCTTTTTGGGAGGGAGAGGGGAGCAGTAAGAGTGATGCCAAAAAAATAAAAAAAGAAAGAAAAGAGAATTAATGAAGTATTTAAAAAAAATACACAGTAGGGACCAGAAGGAAGTTCAGAAGGGGATAAAGACAAGTAAAACAAGGACAGATCTACCATGTTAAACTGAATTTTTACTTTTAATCTTTTTTTTTTTAAAGAAAAAGTATTAAATAAATGGCATACTCATGCTGCATATGAGCATAGAAATGGCGGGGTATATAATAACAATCCAGGATTAGGTCGCTAGAAATTGCAGAAAGGTTATCCTTAAAGAGCCAGCATTTTTTAATATGAGCAGATTATGCAATGAAATGCTGGAAAAACTCAGCCAAATGTCATTGACAGTTGTAAGAGTTTAGCATCTGCCATATACCTAGGAAGATACAATTAAATGGCTAGTCTTATACTCTAGAAGCCAAGTACCTAATTTATTGTTGTTCAATCATCTTTTTGGCAAAGATACTGGAGTGGTTTCCTTCTCCATATCATTTTATAGATGAGGAAACTATAAATGACTTGCCTAAGGTCACACAGCTAGTAAGTGTCTGAGGCTAGATTTGAATTCAGGAAGAGGAGTCTACTTGATTCTAAGCCTGGCACTCTATCTACTACATCACCCAGTTGCCCATGAGTTAAACATACACATAAAATATGTTTTTGAGTGTCTATTCAAGTCTACACTTAAGTCAGTACCTAATAGAAACAATGGATACATCTTTGTACATCAATACAGACTCTCAAGTGACACATGAATTGTACTGGAACAAGGGCTTTTTGGCAGACAGAATTATTACCTGTAACCACCCGGACAGAATACTGATCCATAAAAATTTAAGAGTAACTTTTTTTTAACAGATGTTCCCATTCAAAATACTTATAATAATCTCCAAACTATTCAATTTTTTAAAAAAGCTTTCAAAATTTAGAGACCCACAAAAAGAAATTAAAACTATGCAGTTAATGGAGCTAAATACATATCATCCCTGTTGCTGGTGTTTTCCTGGAAATGCCTTTGGAAGAAGAGCTTATATGCCAATATTTTCATTCAATTACTTCTATCTAATTGTATAATAGTCTTCAGAACACTAAGTATAAATGAATGACAGCAGGATAGCAACTCACCCTTGCAGTCTTTCTATCTGAACTATATCAAAAAAATGTGAAGAACAAGAGAACAGTGACAAGAATGTGGCCTAAAGTTTTACAATGTGTTTTGCACATCATATTTCATTTTCATCACAACCTTACAAGATAAGTTCTACAGGTATTATTAATTTGCAGATGAGAAGACTAAGGTCAGTGATTTGCCTCTGTTGAAGTAAAAGAGACTTGCCCATTGTCACATTAACAGAAAGCAAAGTTTTCATTGGCCAAATTGGTCAAAGAAGTAATCAGGCTGAGCTGCTGGTAGACATGCATAATAAAGATAGGAACTCTGAAGCTACATGGGAATAGAACACTGACCTTGCCTCCAGCCTATCTTTTGTTCAGGCTCAAATTCATTTGGAGCTAAGCCAGATCTTGGCAGTATATAAGCATATGGAGACCCTGAGCTAGAGTTATCTTTAATAGCAGACTTTGATCTCTAGTTCAGACATAGGGATGGAAAAGGAAAGACCAAATCTTAGCCTTGAGGGATTTCTGCAGTGCTCGTTGTTAGAAGGAGGTAGTGGCTAACCAAGAACTGTCTGCCTGTGCTTATCAGGAAGACTTGTTAGTCACTATACCCTAAAGCTACAAATCTATAATATACTGAGAGTGAGATGGCTTGACTGACCCTAAAAATGAGTCCAGAAGTGAAAAGCAGTGATCAGTGCCTCAAGACCAGCAAAGCAATGTGGCAGTGGGAAGCAAAGTGCCTAGAAGAAATCCCATAAGCAGCAAACTCAATGGACCTAGAGAAGCAACCCAACATGCAGTGCAACCATGACAAGCAAGTCCAGAGAGAGTAGCATGATACATTACAAAAAAGACATCAGGGGGCCTGAAGATTGGGAGGTCATGTGTTGTTCTTCCAAATCTGTCTTTGAACAGGATCCTCATGCATGGTTCTTATACATGTTCACCCTCCCCACCCATAGTGTATATATTTGAGAGAAGGTGCTCCCTAGTTTAAGGGGCTGAAAGTATATTAATGCAAAACTTCTTAGTATCCTATTTCATTAAATATATTTGAACAAATTGTCTTCTGACTAGAAAAAATAAAGACATTGGTGGAGCCTTATGAATTATTGTTCTGAGTAGATGTGAACCCACAGGGTTCATGGAATATTGAGGTAAATAGTCCAGTGTCCCATGTTTAAGAAGGTATTATTACAAGTGCTATACATATACTGTCACATTGTCAGAGGAGGTATATCCAAACCCCAGTGATGCCAATGTGACTTTCATAATCTTAACTTCAGTAAAATTTCTCCTCTACAATACTGTTTCTCATGGAATGATGAGCAGGTCCATGAGTAAGTCTATTTATTCCTCTCTTTTGGACAGGTACTACATATAGGCAGTGAGCTGGACTCAGATCTGAATCAAAGGAACAAAGTGGGCTAGACTACATTTAGGAAATTGGGCAATGATTTCAGCAACTCCAAGCCATTCCCTAACCCCAAACCCCACCATGGTAGTGCTGATATTCTCTCAGTGATAACTGCAGATCACAGAACATTAAGATTTCTTAGAAATCAAAATTGTGGATAGCAACTTTGAATGACAATTTGTGAGCAGTGGGGTAAGATACATAGTGGGTGGATGCAGGCTGAAGCATACTACATATATACAAGAAGTGTTCTAAAAAAATATCAAGGGATCCCCAATTGGGAAAGGGGATCCATGGTCATGTAGTGAGAGTGAGGGACAGCCGACAGATTGCCCAAGTGTTACCCTGCTACTTCTTTGTAATGGCAAAGTAGTACTTTGCGGCTTGTTTCAGCTATTCAAGTGCCTTTGAGCCTTACCTTTGATTGTGTCAAGTCTTTGTTGCAAACAGTATACATTATATTGGCCTTAATAGGCCTAAGGGAGTTTGGAGACCATCCCTTTCCTTAATAGATCTAATGAGGCCCATAGGGGTGGGAGGTGGGGAGGGGGTTGCTGAAAGAGCAAAACAGGAAAGGGAGAAGAGGAAGGGTGGAACAGGAAGAAGCAGAGTAGATAAAAGGTTGAGTACAAGCTGGGACCAAGAATGTTTGTGATGTCAGCACTCTGTTGCTCTGTATTGGTATTGTTTTGTCAGACAGAAGCACTCCATTTGTTGATTTGGGTTGATTTCTCAGATAGAAAGTGAATTGAGATGATAGTGCTTGCAATGTGTGTAAATATTGTTGTAGCTCTGTTGAGCTTTGTTTTCTTTGAAACAGAAATTGTCAAGAGCCTGGAATGGAGCAGTTCCCATCAACTTCAATAAGGAACAGGAGTGGAGAGCTGCCTACCTGTGAGGCAGCAGTCAGGCAACTGTCAGGTGAATCCAGGCAAGAACTAGGAACATAGAAGAGGAGCTATGGGGTTTGGAAGCCAGCCATGAGTCAAGATGAAAGAGAACCTTACATTTATTGTATTGAAATATAGTTAACAAAAACATAAAAAAAAGAAGTTCATGGATACCAGGTCATGGACCCTTGGCTTAGGTAAAGTTCTTTATATTATTGGTCACATCTTCTATGAAGGATTTATAACATAAAGTAGACAAAAAAGCATCAATGAGTTTCAGGCTGTACCAGTGCAGGGAGTGACTACAATTGATCAAATCCTGGATTCATTAAGATATCACATTAAAAAGCAAGAAATGCTGCAGAAGCTGGGTCTCTATGGCACCTAAACACAGAGATAATAAGGTAACAGCTTCCATTCATGTAGGTGTCTTCCCTAGGATGCCAAACATTTTGATATCTGGATCATAGAGATGATCATCTTAATCTTTTAACTTCTTATCAATGAATCTGCTGAGTCGTTGGTAAATTGGTATGGTTAATTAGCGCTGTGATCTCTGCACCTGTATGTGGTAGCTGCTTCTCAAAACAAAGAGATGAGCTCAGCAATGAGTATCTGCCAGTAGAGTCAGTAGGTGATGGACAGTGGATAGAATGTTGGTTACGCTTGGAAGTCAAGATCTAAGTTCCACAGGCACTTATTAGCTGCATGAACCTGGGAAAGTCACTTAATCTCTCTCAGCCTCACTTTTCTCATTTGTAAAATGGAGAAAATAATAACACTTAAGGGCTGTTGTGAAGATTGAATTAGATAACACTCATAACACTTTATAAATTGTAAAATGTTACATAAGTGGTAGTTGTTATTATTTCATAGTATGAGGGATTCTCCTTTTTTATTTATTTGTTAATTTATTTTTGCTTTTTGGAGGGGGGAAGGTAGGGCAATTGGGATTTAAATGACTTGCCCAAGGTCACATAGCTAGTTTTCTTGTGTTGTGTTGGAGGCCGGATTTGAACTCAGGTCCTCCAGGGCCAGTGCTCTATTCACTGCACCACCTAGCCACCCCCATGGATTCTCCTTATTAGACCATCATCAATCCTCTGCTGCTGCTAAAGGATGAACAGGATGTTCAATTGGCATCTGAGCCACTGTGGCACAGCCACTGGTACCATACAGGTGGTACCTAATCTCATTTCAGCTCTTCATGCATAATCTACGAATTCTATAGATTCCTTCTCACGGAATTATGTAATGATTCCTCATTTTGGTCCACTCGGTACCCTAATGCGATGGGTATCTGTGATGGAATCAGATCCAAAAAAGACCTGAAATGGTAACAGGTGTCAAAAGGACAAAAACACACGCTACAAATGCCAGCATCACATAGAGCTAGCTTGTGGCTCCTTGAAAGTTATAAAACTCTAATCACTGGGCACTGGAGACTATTTCTTTTGTTTAAATGGTGCCAGTCTCTTCCAGGCAATGAATAAGGAACCTTCTCTTCACATTTAAAAAGCAAACGTTTACCCCTCCAGCCGTACAAATTATATAGGATTGAAAATAGTCTAGCTGAAAGCAATGTGGTGTTGGTAATTAGAGTTCTGTTGTTTTGGGTTTTTTTTTCCCCCAAAGCAAACATGAACAAACTGAACTGAAAAACATTTGTTCAAAAGGTTAAAAGGTTTTCTTCCCCTTATCTGCTATTTAGTTTCACTCTCTTTTTCTTCTTGCAAAGATGCCCATGATGGGTTTCCTTTATCTACAGAAACCATTCTAAGTAACAAATCAGCAACAGTGGTAGTCGTCTCTCTCTACAATGTCGCTAAGGCAATCCGCTCCTCTCCATTATCAAATGTCACACTGTATTTAGATTTCTTTTAATACAATCTACAATAGACCCACTGTAGTTAATGAGTACTGTGAAAACCCAATATACCAACCAGCATGCCAGACTCCATATAACACCCAGACTCTATGCTTGCTAATTAACTTGTAGGAAAATGAGCCTTTCCAAGTTTTGTGGGTGGTTTAAGAAGTATCTTAATCCCACTTTAAATCATAGTTAAAATCACCAGGCTGGTGCCCTGTCCTTACATCCCTCTAGTTATGGCCACTTATCCTCTAACTACAGAATCCAGATTGGTCCAGGACCAATGTGCCCCCAGGCAAAGAATGCCACTGTTACTTGCCTATCCTACTCTGACCATGGGATGTTAATCACTCTTACCTCTATTAATGCATTTTAGATGTCATTTAATTTAATCATTTTTCAGATGTGGAAGCTAAAACCCAGAGAGGAAACATGACTTGCCCAAGATCAAAAGGAAACAGTAAAAGGCAGAACCTATATAATAAATCTAGGTCATGGGTCAGTCACATGTAGCCTTGAGGCCACAGGTTCCCCACCCCTGATCTAGGTTTTCAGATTCCAAGTTCAGTATTCCTTCTACAATATTATATCATCTTGCTTTTAGCAACTGGACTCCTTTTTCTTGGTCTTCATGACCATGTTCAGTCCTAATAACTAGGAGTCTGTTTTATTCCTCTGTGCCTAAGTCCTTTTCTTTAAAATTTATTTTATAGTATACTTTCTCTGGAACTGATGGTCTGCTTTTTGCTCTTAATATAACAGTGTTACCAGACACAGCAGTCTTCAATTCATTGCACTACAGAAAGTTATTATTATCTGACTTTACATGTATAATATTTTATATGCTACAAGACATTTTCTGCACTGTATCCCTATGAAGTAGACAGTACATAAAGTATTATTCCCATTTTCAGAAGAGGAAACTGAGGCTAAGATAAGTTAAGTAATTTATTTGTGCTCATATAGTTGTTAGTGTCAGAGCCAGCATATAAATCCAAATATCTTTACCACAAGTATAGTACTCCATACTGTGTTTTTCTCTGCTGCTCCTCCCCCTCTCTCTATTATTTGGGGAGCAACGTGCACATGGAGGGGTGAGTAATATGGAGATGAACACGACTGTCCCTGCCCATGCAGCAGTTACAATCTAATGCCAGATACAATACATACAAAATAAATACAACACAAAATTTCATATGATAACTACATCAAAGACAGATAAATGAGGAGCTAGATGAGGAATAAGTCGTGTAGTGGGGTCCCTACTACCTTCTGCTGCCTACCGTCCTTTCATCTGAATTTCCTACTGACTGCCCCCAGATACCTGGAAGGGGACTCAACACTGGATATTATCCCCTGCCTATCTGAATTTCCCCTGACTAAGCATTGAAATGAAAAAAACAAGTTAAAAATAAACAGTTATTGCTACCCTTCCTCCCCCTACCGTGAGATTTTAAAGATACTCCTTCCTATCAAGAGATCATATCAGATGCATTTAAGGAGTCTGTCTACAGCAAACTTTACTTCAGCTGACATTTCCTGTTCTCATACTGTGTGATCTATTCTGATCTCATTTTACCACATTGTTTCATAACAGCATATAGGTTTATTATTTTATGATTTGAGAATGCCAGACAATTAATTAATGGTTTTATTAGTTTAGAACCTAATAATTTTTAACTGTGATAATCTGGATAGGGCTTGAATCAGAGTTTTGCTGTTTGGGGTATTATGTTATCTTTCTTTCTTTTTCTTTTTTTTTAAAGGGTTGGTAAGCAAATGAATCATGTAGTATTTGCACAGTTTTGTAAACAAGACAGTCTAATGTATCAGTGCATGTTTATTCTACTTAGGCACTCAAATAAGTGTCTTTGGCACTACCTGCTTAAATGTCAGCAGGATGCTGACTTCAAGTGATTCTTACCAAGTCACTGCAGTAAATCTTGAACAACAGTTAGTTAGCCCTGGGCAGTTAGCACATGTACTGAAAAGTACATAGCTATTTCACTTTTACTATATGGACAATCCCTCACTAAGAGACAGCTATTGTTTTAAATTCTGAATGCATCTTGTAATAGAAAGGATATTCAAGAAGTAATGTGAAGGAAATCATTAAGGGCTAGTGTGACCAGTAAATAGAGAAGGGGTAGGTAGATAATAGAGAGATGGGCCTAGTATGCTCCTGTCATCCGCAAAATGTTAAAAGAATTTGGGAGGAAGGTCATTTGGCAAGTTGGGTTCTCTATAGAGGACTTAAGGAAGGACATGGACAGAAATTACACAAGATGAAAAGGCATGAATAAGTCTGATCTACGTTGGTGAATGGAGGGAGTTGCTTCATCAGTGAGCTTACAGATACAGCAAAGTATCAAATTCTGGTGATAAACCTGCCACAAAAAAAAATCCAAAACATGATGTACCTAAACTAAAACACTGTACTAGTATTATATTATGATTCAATTACTTTGGTTTTATGTTTCTGCCCAGGCTTCTACATGAAGCCTTTCCTGAAGCCCCTGCCTCCTCAGCTGCTTACTCCTACCCTGCACTTATCCTGACCATACTTGGGATTTATGTTTACTTAGATATGTGTTTTCTCTCCAAGAGAAAAATGTAAGTTCCTTAGGGGAAGAGATTTTTTTAAAAAGTTTGTCCTTGTGTCCTTAAGAGTCTAGTACATTGCCTGACAAATAGTAAACATTTAATAAATGTTTGCTCGTTGACTGGGAAAATTAATGGAAAACTCGAAGTTGACAAAGCAGGAGCACATTCCAATCCCCAGCTCCTGAAGTGGGAACAGGGGCTACTCCCATAGCATAGAATTGGGTCTCCAGAAATGAGAAAGATATGAAAATAATTAGAGAAGGTTGTGTGAAGGAAGTTATGGGCAAGGGACAGGGATTTCAAGACATCAGAACACAGAGTTATGTGAATGAAGAGTCCTGTTAATGCAATCATCACTGCCCTACATTTCTCTATCTCTAATACCCTTTTCTTTTTTTCCTAAGATACAAAGATTAGGGCACAGACTTCCTTTTCTAGCTTCATTTGGTGCTTCCGAGAAAAGTAGAAGTCAGAGACAGTGGGAAAAGAAGGAAAGGGGAGTTCCTGGAGCCTGGGGTCCATGGAGCTGAATTGCCTGTTCTGGAATGGTTGTGTACACATAAACTCACAGGATGACAGGGCTGGAAGAAATCTAAAAAGACCACCTGATCCAGCTTCCTCATTTTACAGGCCAAATAAAGAGATTGCCTTCATTTTCTAGTTCACATTGGCCTTTCCAATCTGAATAATTTTACCTTAGTGCCTTTGGTGCTTAAAATTCCTGAGACTACATACTGCCTAGGATAAAGTTTTACTTATCCTGTAGCAATAACATAAATATCTAATAAACCAACAAGTCAAGGCTAAATAGCCTTTGTGGGGTGGGGAATGAAAGAAATGTATTGCAACAAACACCCAATTTTCTTGGTAGAGGAAAAAAAAAGAGTTGGAATTTTAAATACTGGGAAATAAGATAGTCATTAAACTCATCACCAATTCAGATTGTAAAATTAATATAAAGTCATAATCTATATAACATAACAACCTTTCTTTTAAATTCAAGACTTTTATGCTTGCCTGGGAGCTTGGGTACTATAATAAAGAGGGAATTTTGACATGTAAATAGGATAAATAACATCAATACAGAATTGAACTAAATCACAAACTAAGGTACTTTGGAGAGCAAGGGACAATAGAAGCTGAGTGAAGAACAATAGGAGAAAAAACCCACTGATCTGTATTTTACCAAGAAGAGAAATGAGAAAAGGAAGAGATGAGCCAGTCATTCACCATTTATTGACACCTATTGCCTGCACAATACTGTGCTGAGTAACATTAGTTACTAGTAACTTAGGAGTTAAAACAGAAAAAGACATCGTGTCTTTCCCATTAGTATCTTCCCATTTAACAGAGGAATCAGAACCTATATGGCTGAAAAAAAGGCAAACACATAAATATGGACTTTCGGTTACAGCTTTTCATGAGTTAGCAGCTGTGAAAAAGTATCAGAATCACTGGGGTAAAATGGTACTATCTTAGGAAGACTTTATGAATTAAATGGCTTCTGGGCAATAAGCTGGAAGAAAAGAAGGGAAACGTGACAAAGGAGGACATTGCAGATGCTGGCATGATCAAAGGTTGGAAGTGGGGGAGCAGGTTTGTTTGTCTAGGGTGCAGACCAGGAGCTGAGAAGTGGCAGATGATGACTACAATTAGGTAAAGAGGAGGAGGCTGATAGCTATTGGAACCCTTGAATAGTCAGTGTTAAGACTTCATTGAATCTGAGAGGCAATTGTGAACCATTACAGATACTGCTGGGAAGCTCCTTGATATAACCAAAATGTGTGAGAAAGAAGTCTCACTGTGGCAGTGCAGGAGAAAAGGAAGGGAAGGTTATCAGTGGCAGGAAGACCCAGGGTGAGGTAGCTTGTGAGTCATCTACTGTTGAAAAAGGTTAAGGAGAGAGGAACAGAGAGAGGGAGAGAGGGAGAGGGAAAGGGGGAGAGGGATGGACAAGGAGAGGGGGAAGAAGAGGGGAAGGGAGGAGAGGAGAGGGGGAGGGAGAGAAAGAAGAGGGGGAAAAAGAAGGGGAGGAAGAGAGAAAGAGAACAGAGAAAGAGACTGAAAAAGAGATAAAGATGTCTAGAAAGAGAGAGTACGATCTGAATAAGCCACTGAAAATTGTGCACAAAGAAGGTGCAGAAAAGGGAAAAATATTTCTCAGTCATGTTTGGGATAAAGCAGCAGCTACAAAATATGAAAATGTAAAATACTTGGTTTTCTAAGTTTCTTTCTAAGCATTCCTCTATAGAGACATAGGAAGAGGAAAAGAAGGTGGAAAGAGGGATAACTGAGTTGTGAAGGTTGGTAGACAAAGGATAGGTATATTAGGAAGTTTATTTTGTGGGTGAAAGTAAAAAAAATAAAAATAAATATATGTATCCGCTGCTTTTTTAATGATCCTTGAGGGCAGAGCCCATTTTTGCATTTCTTGATATCACAGTGCTTAGCACCATGCCTGGAACACAGTAAATACTTAATAAAACCTCGATGATTTACAGATTTTTTTTTCAAATCATTTATTCCTTGTTCCTTAAACAAACATTCATTCATTTAACAAGCCTTACTTGAGTGCCTACCATGTACTAACACTGTGCTAGGTCCTAGGGAGACAAACATGAAAAATTGTGTAGTGCCTCTTCTCAATCAATCAATTAATCAATCAGTAAGCATTGCCTCTGTGCCAAACAGTTCAGATATAAAAAAAGGGCAGAAAGTCACACACACACACACACACACACACACACACAAATCTAATCGCCAGATGAAAGTGAGATTAAAGTACAAAGGACAGGTCTAGGCAAAGGGTGAGGGAGAAAAAAATCTAAGGATAAAGAGAAAATTTCACCTGGGGCCATCAGGAAAGCCAGAGAAAGGAAGCAGAAGGACCTAAGCTGGACCTTGGAGGAAGTGAGAGACTTGAACGGAGTGAGAAATAGTAAAGGAAAGGGAATATTCTGGGTGTGGGGGATCAGTATGACCAAAGGCACACAGAGGCAGAAACAGGGTGAGGACTGGGAACAGAGCAGTCTCATTTGGATGTAATGAATAGCACAAGTGAGCAGCATGGGTATGAAGTATGTGATTAGTACATAATTGTCAGAGATAACAGTCAGTTCCTGAATCAGATTAGTCTGCTGCCTATCATAATGTTAATTACCTCAAAAGCTAGGTCCTAGTACAAAAAGAAAGAAAAAAAAATCAATGGAAATTCCTTCTAGCTGAAGCCACAGACAACAATAGAAGCAGCAGAAAACAAAATGCAAACAGCATTGGTTAGAAAGGAGACTAAGACTCCCACACGCCTCTCACATTTATTTCCTTGGCTATGGAGGAGGTTTCTTGATTAGTTTAGATTTTAAATGTCGCTATTACCAAAAAAAAAAAAAAAAAAGCTAAAAATAGAACCAAATGTACATGATGAGCAGAAAATCCCCATGACACAAATTACTAATCTGAAGATAATGCCGTGGCAGGACCAAAAGCTAGCATGAATCAGAGTTATTCTACAACTGCAACACTCCCTACCATCAAAACCACAGGGACGGGCTGGCCAATCACCAGGGGTCAGATTTTTACATTTCTTTTCACAGCTTTCCTAGGTTCTATTCTTGCTTCATTACACACAAAAGAGGGTGTGGCTGAGAGAAAATATTTTTAATGATTGCATGTGAGATCCCACCAGTCTTATCACCTCTTCCTGAAAGAAAGGACTGTACAGTGAAGTCACTCCAGGAGAGGACCTTGATTCAAAGGCCACTAGCTTTGTTAAAAGCTTTCTTGCTGCAGTCTCTTCAAGCAGAATTCACTATAGATCCGTTCATTATTCAAGGACAGATGATTTAATCTATTAATTATTCAGGTTGGGTTTCTGCCCCCAATTTTCCCTCCAGGTACCTGCCCTTTAGTTACTTTCATTTTTTTTCATTGGCATCTCTACCATACCAGGAGCAAGCTGGAAGGAGAAAAGAAAACTGGGAAAACAAATCATTTAGATTTACTACTACTTGCTAATAACTGTTTCTTTGATGCCAAGAGTTTTTAACTCTGGCAAAGAACAATTAAAGGAAGAAGGAATTAAATTTATTGGCTAAAATGGAGTTTCAATTATTCAGATTATCAGTAATCTTTACTAATATATAACAAAGTAGGTAGGTGATGGTTTAAATTTGTAAGAAATTGACCTAGGTCTAGTGTCCTGGTTCTTAACCTTGTTTTGTGTCAGGGATCCCTTTGGTCATCTAGTGAAGAAGACTCAATAGAATAATTAAATACATAAAATAAAATAATAACCAGATTGTAAAGGAAACCAATTATACTAAAATACAATTATCAAAACATTAAAAAAACATTCACAAACTCAGTTAAAACTTTGTCTAAACTAACTTCCTTTGTTTATTAATGAGAAAACTGAGGCCTAGAAAAGTCAATTGACTTACTGAAGGTTTCACAGATGGTAAACTGCAGAGCTGAATCTAAACCTGAGACTCCAAACCCACGACTTTTCCCATTATACAATGCTTCCTGGGGTCGGGGTGGGAGGAAGAGTATCAATATATTCATAGTTAGGCTAATTCAACATTTATTGAGGTGGCCAATGAAATTTCCTAGCCCTCTTTATTAAATATTTAATTGTAATGATAATTACAGTAATGGTGGCACCAATTACAATAAAAATGTAGAATAATAATTTGTCTCCACTTAGCCCTCATAATAACAGCATAAAAAAAACAAATATATCCTAAGCCAAAAGCCTACAGTGATAATTTAGTCCAGGATATGGTTATTACTTCACCAACAGGAAGTCCTATCAAATTGTAATCAAAATAACCAGTGTGTTTTTAAAGGAGCCACCGTGGGGTTACTGAACAGTTACTAGAACCGGCAAGAAAAGCTATGTTCTACTTTGGCTACATCCTGAAAAGCACATCTTCCCATACACTGTTTGCCAATCAATGCAAAGCCAGTGAGCTGAATGAGTCAACTCCAGTTCCATTTCTAACATGTTAACAGCATGCTAAGTAAATGCCAGCTTCTGAACAATGTAGTTTACAAAATGTAAATTCATTGCAATGGGAGAACTAATTATGGAGAGCCACTGTGAGTATCAGTGCCTAAAGAGTTCTTGGACTAAGTTAAAGAGAATGAAGCAAGATTCCAAGGGAAATACAAAGAGAAGGGCCAAGACCATATCAACATGGTCTTCATCAAAGAAGCTCTAACCCCAGCTTCACTGCAGAGACTCCCCTACTCGTGTTACTTTGTTCCTAGTTTCTAAGACTTGGGGTCAAACCACAGTTAGGCCTTTTTCTTTTTGTTTGTTTGATTTTGGTAATAAACGTTTATGTTGGAAATGTTTATTGGTTGTCTTGGTTGCTAGCAGGTGGCCTGACTCAAATAGCCAAGAAGTGAGCTAACTTCAGATAGTCCTAGATTTATTTGTATGGGGGCAAAACATGAGCCTTAGAGATGAGTTATTATTGATATGTCTTCCTGATTGAACCTTATCTCTTTGTCCTTGATTCACACAAGGGCTACTACATAGGTACACCCAGATACTGTGCATATGTGTGTAGATAGATAGATACATACATGCATGCATGTATGCATACATATATAGCTAGAGAATATACATTGAGTTTGGCTCCGACATCAAGGGGGAAACAAATAAGAAATAATGAAATCAGTTTAAATTGCAGAGCTAGAAAAAAATCTGAAGAAGTAAGCTAGTGCCTTCTACTCACTTTGAACAAGGAAAAAATTGAATCAGCCCAGAAGGTGCTATCTCAAACAGAAGGATAGAATGCATCTTAAATATTTGTACTTAAAAAAAATCAACCAGAATTAAAATTATCTGGACCTCAAGTTCCTGCTTTATAAAATGAGGGGGGGTTAGACTAGGTAATGTCTTTTTAGGCTCTAACATTCATGATCCCAACATATAAAAACAAAACTTAAATTGTAAAGGAAGAGATGCTCATCTTTAACAGGAAAAAGAGTTATGCTTCTCTTCATAGCATGAGTCTCAAAGAGGGTGGTGGTGGTGAATTTTAGGCATAAGCAATAGGTCTGGGGAAGCAAATACTTGAGGAAGGATGATGAAAGCTAACTCACATCACACAGACAACTCTCATATGTAAACAAGGCCTGCCTGGACCACAATGTTTGTGCCACAAAAGGGAAAATGGAAATCATTTGTTTGGACCAAGTTGATTTGATCTTTTTCCATTTCATTTTTGTGTTTACTCTGGTGCCCTCTAAAAATAGAGGACAATGGGCTGAATATTTCTATGGCCTTATGGTAGCATATAAATTGTAGACACATTCTTCTAATGGGCTCTAGACAGACTTTAAATATACTTTATATAACATGAATTGAGTAGGTAGTCACCCCAGTATTGTGATTTGAAGAATGCCAAAAATATCACCTTCAAAAATAGCTGGAATTATACATTATGAGTGATTATTTCCCTTATGCTAAACATTGTCCTTCCCCTGGATCCTCTAAAAATGCAAATATTCCTGAGAAGCACCAAACATTAAATTCCTAATACATCAATGTAAATGAGTTTATTATACTGCAGATCAGTCACTGTTTTAAGAAGGGGAGAGGGGTGCTCAGAGGAGTTCTGGGTTACAAATAGGATGACAAAAAGCAAATCTTGCCTATTTAACTTTATTTTTCCTTGATAGCTGGGAAAAAGTACCATGAAGTACTCTTCATTAGACTCCCCTTTCACAGCTGTCTTTCAATTTTCCTTCCTCTGACACCAGATTAATGGTATTAAAAGTGACAACTCGAAACAAGAAAAGTGTTATCAGATTGTGAACACATCTTCCAATACATTTTTTCAAATCATGGTCACATAATTGACTCACTGTAACCAGTTTTAAATTCTTAGTTTCACATACTAAAATAGAATTATTTGGCTAGTATGCTATTATTGAGAAAAAAGTTAAAAATGAAAATATGCACATTTATACATGTATACATATGTATACATATGCACATTTAGAATAAGCAATTGAGCACAGCAGGAAAAGCAATTAAATTGGAGTAAGAATTGGATTTTAATTCCATTTCTCTTACTTATGTGACTCTGACCAAGCCACATAACCTCTCTCTTCATTTGTAAGTGAGGGAATTGGGTTAGATGAGTTACTTGTTCCAATTCTACCTCTTATGATTTTACTTGAATTAGCAGCTCTCTTACTAGTTTTGGAACCTTGAGGTGTGTAACTATGAGCAAGTAACCAAACCCCTTTCAGCCTCAGTTTACTCAATTGTAAAAATAGATATAATTATATTAGTACTATACAACTTACAGAGTCGTGAAGAAAACACCTTGCTAACCTTCAAGTGATATGTGTCTATCTACCTACCTACCTACCTATCTATCTATGTGGGGGGAGAGAGAGAGAGAGAAAGAGAGAAGAAGAGAGGGAGAAGAAGAGAGGGGAGAGAGGGGGGGGAAGAGAGAGAGAGAGAGAGAGAGAGAGAGAGAGAGAGAGAGAGAGAGAGAGAGAGAGAGAGAGAGAGAGAGAGAGAGAGAGAGAGAGAGAGA
>NW_027185810.1:4640127-4762069 GCF_028583685.1 Petaurus breviceps papuanus
AGAGAGAGAGAGAGAGAGAGAGAGAGAGAGAGAGAGAGAGAGAGAGATCTATTATTATTTGTTCTTTGCTTACCATAGGACACTCTATTACTAGAGGTCGTAAGAGGGAGAATACTGAATATGGAGCCAAAAGACCTGGGATTAAATACTGATTCTACTACTTAACTCTGTGTATAGCTTGGGAAAAATCAATGAATGCCTCTAGTCCTCCTTTTCCTCATCTGTAAGATGAGGGAGGGTGGGGTCAAATCACCTCCAAGGACCCTCCTACTTCCAAATCCTATAATGATATGACCCCCACTGCAACAATAAGCAGTTTTTGAAGAAATTGGAAAAGGACAAAAATTAATAGATGAAATTTGGTAGCACTTTAAAAAATGGGTTTAAATTATTGTCTATGGCAAAAAGCCCAGAAAATTTTGACTCTTGTTTCTGCCCCTATACTAGTTACAAGGCAACCTCCAACCCCCTCCACCCAAAAAGAGAATAATACTTTTTCTTAGTCTAGATACGTGCACAAGTGTACCCAAACCCAAACATAGCATTAGAGCACACAGAAAGGAGGTCTCTTATATCTTCCTCCCACTCTGTTTTATGTAAACCTAAAATGGTTAAATCTATGTGTATGTGTGTGTGTGTTCTTGTAGTGCTCTTGCTGTGAGCTGGGTGTAAGGGTGACTAATTGGGCCCCACTACACCTCGAACACGTGCCCTGCCCCAAAAGCCTTTTATTTCGGGGGTCTCAGAATACTTAAGTACATCATAAATCTCTGTAATATCTTTCTGAGTTCTGGTAGATCACTCTGTCTGCTTTAATTTAGTTAAGAAGGCCATTTAATTTATTAGCCTTTTTAAAAAGTCCGATCATTTCAGGTTTAATTTAACTCAGAAAGTTTTCTAAAAGAGGATAGGAGGTGGTAAGTTAGGTTTTCATAGGGAATTTAATGACACTATTACTTTCCTCGATGAATACAGAGGTTTATGGCTTATGGTGATAAAGAAAAGCACATTGAGCAACCGCAAAGTCAAATCGAGGTGATGAGACCTCAATCTGGAAAAGAAAATATATGTTAAGAAGATATAGGAATGACAGGACATAACATAAATGAAGCATCTGTCCCCTTTAGCAGTTAGCTAGGTGGCACAATGCATAGAGTCCTGGGCCTGGAATCAGGCAGACAACTTTTTAACTATGTGATCCTGGGCCAGTCACTTAACCTTGCCACCTCTGTTTCATCAACTATAAACTGGGAATAATAATAGCATTTACCTTTTAGGGTTGTTGCAAGGATCAAATGAAATCATATTCATAAAATGCTTGCTAAATATAGTTCCCTGTGTATTGTTGTATTTTGGTTATTCAATTGTGTTGGACTCTACATGACCCCACGGACAAAAGCCCAGGGGGTTTTCTTGGCAAAGATACTAAAGTGGTTTGCTATTTCCTTTTCCAGTGTGTCCCCATTTACAGAAGAGGAACTGAGGCAAATAAGGGTTAAGTGACTTGCCCAGTTAGGAAAGGTTTGAAGCTGGATTGGAACTCAGATCTTCCTGACTCTAAGCCCAGTGCTTTATCCACTGTACCACTTAGTAGACCCTTAGCAAGTGACTGTTTTCTTCTTTCTTTTACAAAACAAATGGAAAAACACTTTTCCCTTTATGTGAGACATCTATACCCTGAGTGTGAAGGGCCAGAAATGAGAATGTTAAAATATGCACTATTGTAATGGTGCAAGATGTGCAAAGCCCTGTCTAGCCCATGTGCTTATAAAGATAAGCTTTGAAGGTTAAACAGTTTCCTAATGAATTGAAAAATTGAACTTACTCATTGACCTGTACCTCCCTGAACTCTGGACTGGGCGTCAGCATATATACTAAACATAACTTCTACAAGCAAACTATTTCTTCCTTTCAGTTCAGAATGCAATGAGTCATTCTGTGTGCAAGGATCTAGTATTAAAGTAAGCAAGCAGAATCAGGAATTCCAAAACATGCCATATCTTTCTTTCCATTTATTGTGATTGTAGACCTTGCCAAACTTGGGCATTTTGAACTACGAAGTCTCCTATCGTATGTTACTTTATCAGAGGACTACATAATTGTCCAAGTAAGACGCCCTGATAAGCATGTCTAAACCTTCACAGATGTTGCTGGGTAGCAAAGCAGTCCCATTAGAGTCTGACCTCGCCTTTGGGTGCTGAAAGTATGTTCCTTCAAAACTGCTTTTCATTGATTTAAGGGTGCCTAATAAGAGCACCAGCCATTCACTGCAGCAGGGTTACTGGTCCCAAACATATTTGGTTCAACTACATTTCATCTCCAAAGCTGACATGATACCTTGCCCTCAGACAAGGTGATAAGCAGCGTAAAGGAATTCAAGGGGTCACCATCTTGTTAAACAAAACACAAAATATCCTTCTGTATGTGTGTGTGTGTGTTTTGCTACAAGAAGCAAAAATTGTGAAGTTATAATTATTTGGAGAAGTGGACTTTCTACATATTTAAGCTTTTTTTTTTTTCATTTTTATTTGAACACAATGCTGCTTCATGGGTTTCGGTTATAATTGTGAATAGTGAAAAATACCCTGTCCTCTCCCTCCCACCAGGTTTCAGGAAGTTTCAGTGACAACATGCTCCCCCAGCACCACCAAGGGGGCTGGTAAAACCACAAGTTCTCACTCTCTGTGCCTTGAATTTAGTCAAATGAAACAATCAGTTCTATTTTAGTAAAACAAAATTATGCTTAGAGGTGTGGTTAAAAAAGCAGAGTCCATATTTAGTGAACAAGCCTTAGATCTAACTAGGGACAAAGGAACATCGCAGGCAGCACCTCAGGCTCCCTGGAACCGAGTTTATATTCGTGGGGGGAGCCCTGTTGAAAAGCAGTAAAAGCTTGAGCTGGGAGCTGTCTCATTACTGCCTAACAGAGTCCATTTCAGGGCCATTTCAAATCTCAGTAGGTCAAGGCAATTATACTGAGCACCCACAGTGCCCAGCGGTAGCACCGGTGCCTAGAAAAGAGCAATTTGGTGAACGACAGTGGCAGACGAAGGACAGATTTCAAGTTCCTTCTAAGCAGATCCAGACATCGCTACACAGTAATGATGCATGTTTCCTCCTTAGGCTCTGACTCTCCTTATTCATCTTTTTGAGATGCCACCACCGTATATTCTCTTGGGTTAGCAAGCCTTTAGTCAGTGAATCAATCCATCAACCAGCATTTATTAGGGGCCTTCTGTCAGTCTGGCTCTAGGTAGGTGCTGGGGGTACAAAAATAAAGAACGAAGCAATTCCTAATCTTGAAGAATTTACATTCTAATGGGCGAACAAAGCGCATATATACATATATTTATATGTGTGTATGTATACATATATACACACATATAATATGAATAAATATGAAGTAATCAAATACAAGCTGGGGAAGGAAGAAGGAATAGTTGGGACTAAGGAGGGGAGAGACAGAGAGAGAGACAGAGAGAGAGAGAGAGACAGAGAGAGATAGAGAGACAGAGAGACACAGAGAGAGACACAGAGAGAGAGAGAGAGAGAGAGAGAAAGAAAGAGAGAGAGAGAGAGAGAGAGAGAGAGTGTGTGTGTGTGTGTGTGTGTGTGTGTGTGTGTTGTGTGTAGCCTGGGGAAGGAATCAAGAAGGTTTCATGCATAAAGTGGTGCTTGAACTGTGTCTTGAAGGAAGAGAGGTGAGGTAAAGATGTTCAGACTAGATAGTGCAAAGGCATGCCTGTGGGAGATGGAATGACATGTGAGGAAGAGAGTGAAACTTGTTTGTATTAAAGAGCATGGGAGGGGAAGTAATGGACAATGAGATTCTGAAGAACATATATTTTATACTAGAGGCAATGGGAAGTCACTGGAATTTATTGAGTAGTGGGATGGTAGAGTCAGTTCTGCTCTTAAGGAAAATCCATATGGCAGATATGGGGAAGATAACTGGAATGAGGAATAATTTTGAATCAGTGAGTTTAATTTAGAGACTACTATAATAATCTATGTAAGAGCTCATGAAGGCTTGAACTAAGATGGTAAATGCACACACAGAAAGAAGGGGTCAGAGATATAAGAGATAGTATAGAGGTAGAAATGGCAAGCTTTGGCAACTAACTAGATATGTGGAATGAGGAAAGTTAGGAGTCAAGAATAAAGACTGATAACACAAACCTGAGAGAGAGGCGGTGCCTTTGGTAGAAATAGGGAAATGTGGAAGGGGGTAGCTTTGAAGGTAAAGACCAGTTATGTTTTAAACATGGCATACACATTGCCTTCCCTTATTTTTTCTCTCCCAGGAATGTCCCCGCCACCCCCCCCTTTCCCTAGGCTCTTATTTATATTTAGATTAACAGAATTTGGCATCCATTGAGATTAGGTTTTAATATCTATTGGTAATAAAACAAAAACCTTTATTTTCAGAACTCTTTTTCCCAGCACTCCTCTCTATCCCCCCAGTCCTACAACACCCCCCACCCCTCAATCCCATACACACTCTAAAGAAAATCTGGATTTTAGATGGATTTTGAATCAGAAGACATGGGTTCCTATCCTTGTTCTGACATTCATCAGTCACTTAAACTTTCTGAGCCTCAGTCTCCTCATATACAAAATGAGAATAATATTTACATTAACTACCCCACAGGATCACTGTGAGGAAAGCACTCTGTCAACAATAAAGTTGCTAGTCCTGGTGAGTACACTTGTGATTTGTACTGTTTGGGAGACTGGATCTCTTGGAGCTCTGGAATTCTGTGTTGTAGTGGGCTAAGTTGACTGGGTGTTCACATGACGTCTGGTGTTAATACTGTGAGCCCTCCCAGGAATTGGGGGGACCTGGGAAGGAATGTTTTTTTCCAATACAGCAGCTAAAATAGGTCCTCTACATCCAAAAAAAAATCCTATTACTACTACCGCTACTACTACTACTACCACCACCACCACCACCACCACTAATAATAATAATTAGTACTACTGCTGATGCTGCTACTAGTAATTATTACTATTAACACTACTATAATTACCACCACTTATAACTACTACCACTACAACTACTTCTACTACTCTAAGTACAATTACTTCTACTACAATTACTACTACTGTAATTTTTGTTACTATAACTACTACTACTACTAGAAATACACTTTCATTTCAGTAATCCATTGGATTATATCACAATGAAAATCTCTGTATAGCAAAAAAAGAGTTATAAATTTCAGTGTTCGGGCCATCTCAGGCAGAAAATTTATTTTTAAAATTTCATGACGATAAAAAAATGTGGACAGCTACTTAGAGCTTATTGCAATAGTAACCTGCAACAATACTATCATATTTTAGCCTTAGAGAAAGGCAGAGCACCTTTCTACCTATGATGCATATAAAAGGAAAATTATTACTTAAAGTTGAGGGTAGGGTAGAGGACTGTTCACAGTGGCAGTTAATGGGACTAGAAGTCACAACTCCAAGTTCAAAGTTCAGCTAAGATGCCTTCCTGTGTTTAACTATTTCTGCTTTGGCATCAGCAATGAGTCTCAGGAAGTCTTTGAGCAGAAATAAATTGAGTAGAGATAAAAGCTCCTATTGTATTCAGTGTAATTTTCCAATTCAAAACATTGTCCATCTGGCGAAGGTGTGAACAAAAAGGGAAGATCCTGAGTGAGGCTGGTGAGATGACAAAGGGTTTTAAATCAAATCCAAAACAAATACTTGTTCTAATGAAGTCAGTCTGGTGTACTTAAGGGAGGGAGGGGGCAGTGCAGTAGAAGCTGGGAAAAGCGAGGCTACATTCAGACCATAGTTGAATGCATTGTAATTATTTTTATTATTCATGTTGACTTGGGAGGACTATCTTCATCACCCATTTACCACAGTGAATGAAGAGCATTTATCACCAAGGTTTTAGTCATCTAAAACCCCCACAAGCTTAAGACATTGCTAGCAGGTGTTTGTTTCCTCAGCCACACACAGTGTGTGCCACTATTTAACCTCTTAAGGCAGTTGAGAAGAGAGATCTGCCTGGGCATACTGTCTTCTTAATAAAAGAAGCAAACTTTATTTTTGTTTTTAAGAAACCTATCCGATCCAGAGTATCCTATTAATACTCATTTGCAACCAGCTCTGATTCCCTCCATCCCCACTGACACCAAACAACAAAGCAGCAAAAAAGCCTTCCTTTTCCTTTAGCTCTTCCCTCTACTCTTTGTCATCTCTCCTTAACTAGCTTCCACTGCATGGACATGAAGTTATCTCCTTTAGTTTGGTCTGGTACCAGAGAAATGAAGATGCATAGTAAACAGAGATAACTGCAGGCCCTCTTGCAATTGAAAGAATAAGGAAAAAGAGCTCTTCATCCTCCAGGAATCCAACTTGCTTTGAACAATAGCCCATTCATTGGTGACATTACCCTGCATCCAGCATCCTGACATGACACAGAGAGTTATGAGTGGGGAGAATGTTAGCCTTCCCCTCGGCGGAAAACTTTCCACCTCTATGCTAAGCCACTAAGAATCACTCCTAAGAATTTTCTTTGCAGAAATATCAGCTTGAGATATACCATAGAACATAGAACATCACACATAGAACGATGTCCCCGAGACATCCAAAGGAAGCTTTAATGTCCAGTCAGAGACCCAGGGTGAAAGGACAAATAGCCCAGGAAGTTTTAGGTATTGATCTATAGGATTTCTTTCTAATCACACCAAGATCAGAGTAATAAGTTAATTCTATTGCTGGATGGGATTAAAAGGGGAAGCAAAAAGAAAAAAAAAACGTGGACAGAATATGAGTCAAGAGTTTTATTTTATAACATTATTTGAAGAAATTCCTGGAGCTAGGTAGAACGGCAGCTCCTCCAGTTACAGGGGTCTACTCCCAGCTCAAGCTTGTCAACAGGAAAGGGAGCCAAAAGCAACTGTAGTAATTCGGCTCTCCCCACTCCTGACCTCTGTGCCACGAGATGCCTCCCAAACATCTATCCATGTCCCTTCCTCTGAATGCCAGTGCTGATTAACAACCAGAAACATGAGCCTTGTTCACAAGAAAAAATTGATACCATCTCATTTTCTGAGATCATGTAACATCCTGGACTGGCCTGGCCATTACTGAATTCTACAAGCAGCTAATAAACCCAGAATAGACATGAATGCCTTTGTTATTCTCCATGGGATGATATTGCAGCCAGTAGGGCTCTATGGGCCATGATCCACAGTAAATGACACTCTCAAGATGCCTACTTCTCTTCCTGGAACCCTGCCCAACTTAAGGAAATGGAAAATCCTCTTGTGAAAGAGTCTAACTCTTAACTTCTTTCTGACCCTCCTGAGGACTCTTGATGTCCTCTTCTGTCTGTCCCCTTCACTCATCCTTAGAAGTGTGCCAGCACGTTGCTAGGTGTTAATGGCGTCACCAATGGAACATAGAAATAGATCAGCAGTGGAACCTTGATTACGAACTCCGAAGATAGCACCAAGATACAGACTGTCACTTGATTCCAAACTTTAACTCGGAGCTACCTTTCACCTCACCTTAATATCCTGCCCTTGAGTTTGATGTGAAGGCTGAATGGGGTTGAAAAGATGAAACTCTCAGATACTGACAGATTTTAAGAAGAAAAGAGGTGAGCTGACACACAGCATACTCTGAATTTGTGAGCCCAACACCATTATTCTGGAGACCCCCCCCCCTATTACTACTCCCTCTACTTAAAAAAATTTCCATGGGGAAAAATGACACACTATCACCAAGTTTCCCAAAAAGAAATCTTAAAGCAGAAAAATGACAATGAGAAGAAAAAGGAGCAGCTAAGGTTGCCAGAAAGAAAAAAAAATCTGTTCAGATATAGCCATCCCCCTTTCTAAAGTACTAAACTTACAACCCCCTCTTCTTGGAAGACAAAGAATAAAAGGCAAGGGTGACTGAGAAACTAGGGCTTGCCATGGTAGGGGGAGAGAATGGGTTTTGTGCCCAGTTTTCTTTGTTCAACAATGCTTATAACCAGTAGCAACACGTAGTAGCCCCAGGCATCAGGGCTGTCTATCAAAGCCTTGGATTTTAGCCCTGGAGAAATTACAACTTTTCATTTCTTTGGAAGCTACAAAGGCTTGAGAGCAAAAGAAAAATGAATTAAAGAACAACTTAATAAAAACTTTTAAAAACTTTTCAACATAGAGGGTCTGCACATTGCTAGGCATGTAGGAGATCAGCATCCTGACAATCACGTGCATGATGTTATACCCTGCTGATGTGAAGCATCAATGAAAAAATGTCCAAAAAGTCAACTGACTGCCCAGGTTAACCTGACTGGCAAGTGATGCCAGCATGATAGGAAGACTGCCATGGTGCCAAGTGGGTGATGCCTTGAGAACTAGAAGGTAAATTGGGAGGCAAGAGCAGACAGAGTTAATATGATAAATCTTGACAGTAAGAAACAGTATTTGAAGAGGAAACTGGATGGAGGATTAGAGCAGAAGCACCCTGCATATGGGTATTTGAATGAAAATTTGTTGCTGTGGTTCAGTTGAATTGTATTCTACTCTTCATGGCCTCATTTGTGGTTTTCTTGGAAAAGATACTGTTGTAGTTTGCCATTTCTTTCTTCAACTCATTTTACCGAGAGGGAAACTGAGGCAAACAGAGTGAAATGACTTGCCCAAGGACACACAGCTAGTGACTGAAGCATATATGAGCTCAGGTCTTCTTGACTCCAGGCCTGGCACTCTATCCACTGCACCACCTAGCTGTCTGAATAAAGATTTAGGAACAACTAATTTTGGAAGTTCTCAAAGTAGGAGGTAGATGATCCTCTGTATGTAATCAGTGTTTTAGATTACTATAATATGTTCGGGTAAAGATACTGATATGCTGTACAAACCATTTATAAGTAACACAAGCATTATTATGAAAATAGAAATAATAGTAAAAAAAAAACCCAAAACCTAACAACACTTGCACCTTAGCCTCAAGAAGGAAACTTCATTACCTAGTAGGAAAAAGTGGGTAGGGGTTTCTTCTAATTGAAAAATTACTTTTTCTAAATCATGCACTAGAATCATTGGCTTCTTGACAATAACTTTTAACTTTCAGTCATTATGGGAAAACATATATTCTAGTTCTTTCAGGCCAAGAATTTATATAGTAAATTAGCTCATCAATAATTTACTAGCACAATTCAGAACTGAGAGAAAGATGTTGTATTTTGTTAAACATCTTTCCAGAAAGTAAACTGAATATTTTGCAGCAACAAGAAGAATTGGTGATCTGAAATGGTTTATTCATATTTTCAAGTATATAATGCTCTGAAGGAGGTACTGTTAAAAAATGAATGAGTTATTGCTTTGTGCCTCAGTTTCCCCATAACTAAAGTAGAAGCATTCAGACTGATTGGAGAAGTTACTTGAGAAATCTTTGAAGCTTGGTTTTCATTCCTTCAAGACTGATTACATAACAAGCAACAAAACAGGCATCTCAAACATGATGATTATTGAACCTCCTCAACTTGCCAAATGTTTGCATCATAATGTCTCTCTAGGGTGACCGAGACACTTGTGATATATGGTTTGCAGAAGGGCCACTTTTTTTTTTATGAGCAATCGGGGTTAAGTAACTTGCTCAAGGTTACACGGCCAGTTATTTCTGGGTGTGGTGCTAAGTGTCGGAGCCTGGATTCAATCCCCAGGTCATCCCGACACTGGAGCTGGTGCTCTTACTCGCTGAGCCACCTGGCCGCCCCTAGAAGGGCCACTTTCAAGATGTATCATCAGGGAAAGGCAATTTTAGTTACAGAGTATGGCTCCCATCCAGAACTCAATTTGTACTGGAGTGACCAATGCTTGGAGACAATGGTTTTTCCAGGGTTCTGTGTTGTTGCTGTGGCCTTTTTCATGTGAATGTATAAAATATCCCAAATGGAGGGCATTACTTTCAAAGAGCTGCAAGTTCTAGTTTTATCTGTCAGTGACCACATAGTTTCTGATAGAAAAAAGGACTGTGGCCCTGAAGCTATTAGTGCACAGGGGGTAAAGGCAGCTTGGAAACCAACTCATTCAGAACTTCAAACGGAATGTCAAAATTTTCCATCTACTCTCTATCAGGATTTTAAAATAGCTCATCCTTGCTCAAGTACACAGCGGTGCATCATTTCCACCCATGTGGCAATCCTGCCTCAAGGACTAGAACAGCCCTGGGGAGTTTCTGGGCAACCTCAAAACACCCGCTAATAGGAGGTTCATTAGCATTTTCCTTTCAGAACTTGCGGGTGTTCAGGGTTGTTTTTTCCCCCTCCTTTCATTGATGTTGCTATTACCATGGTGCTTGGGGAGGCCTGGCATCTGGAGAAGGTGAAGGGGTGGGGGGGGGGAGAAAGGGTGTGCCTGGTATGTGCTAAACCCTGCCAGCCAGTTCAGGAAGGAGCTCTGACATCAGCTCCCAGAAGGAGCCACTCACTAACCCGCCCTGCCAAAGAAAAACAGCTTAGTGGAAGCAAGGAGGATGGTCAGCATTGGGGCAGCCTGTCAATGAGAAGAAAGATAGAGAGGGCAGAGGAGTAGAAATTTAAATAACAACAATAACACTAGCTAGCATTTTAATAACACTTACACAACACATTTATATCGTTCTTACTGTGTGCTAGGTAAGCCATGATCCTCACAACAACTCTGGGAGGTAGGTGTTATTCTTATCATCCCCATTGTACAGATGAGAAAACTAAGGCTAACAGAAGTTAAGTGACTTTCCCAGGGTCACATAGCTAATAAGTGTCTGGGGCTGTATTTGAACTCAAGTCTTCCTGACTACAGGCTCAGTGCTCTACCCACTGAGCTAACTGTGGGTTACTAACCCACTAACTGCCCCTATTAGAAGTAGAAATAGTAGCTTCAAGTTTAGCTACTAGAACTATTAAATTGTCTTTCTATTACATTCTGCCAGGAGTCTTTCCTTCCTTCCTCTTAGCTCTTGATGACTCAATGTTTTTTAAATCACGAAGTAAGAACAAGTGGGGAAGATTAGAGGATAAGGGAATGGACTTGGATGTAGGAAGAAGATCTGGAATTGAATCGTATCTCAGCTACTTAAAGGCTCTGTGACCCTGGACATATTATTTAACCTCTCTAGGAATCAGTTTTCTCATCTGTAAAATGATGAGTCTGAATTTCAGTGACCTATAGGGGTTCCCTTCCAACCTGAAATCTAGGATTCTGTGTTCCTAGATGAAATGTAACAAATTCAACCAAGCACATATGGTTTTCCTAAAGCACTCTGTGTTTATATGTGCCCATGTGACAAGAGGTGAATTTGTTTAATTCTCCCACCCTGGGATTAAAAATTCAGTTATTACTTTTCAAGGTTAAAAAAAGATGCTATAATACAGTGCATATAGATATAGTGATATTTATCTTATTGTCATCCTGCCCTTCCCTAGAGAAAAACAAAAGAAAACAAAATCTACCACTCAGAGCAGGTATTTTCCCCCTTAAGAGATAAAATTCATTATACATATAAATGTTAGAGATATTTATTCTTATAAACCTAAAAAGCAATACAGGATAATTCCTTCCTGAGAAAGCATTTTTGACCTCTTCTTCCCACACTGCAAAGACACTGGGAGGACTCAATTTGTAACAGCATACAGTTCTTTTATTCCAAGAACATGTATTGTCCAAATATAAATAGAATGAAAATTATGTTATTCAATAAACAGTGAGTTTATAGGCAGACAGAATGCATTAGAGTCAGATCCTACTTTGGGAATGAATGTCGATGTAAATAGTGATGAAATTATTTGATTACAAGAGAAAACATAGCCACCAAGGGTGACCAGGCAGGTTTCTCTCAAACATCTAGCAATGTAAGTCAGTGAAATAAAAAAGGAGAGGAAATCAAGTTATGGCATAAATTTTTATAGATACAAAGCAACCACCTTGGACTCTCTACTGATATTCCCTTTAAAAGAAAATCTAGCCCTTCATTTAACTGTGTACATTATGTATCTTTAGCATTTTGTCTCTGGAAGGAAAATGAATAAACTTTCCAACCATACATAGCATTGTTACTACCTACAGGACAAAATACTTCAAATATTCCATCCTGGCTGATGGTCAAGATTTTTTCATGAACCAATTCTGATATTGCCTGCTTTTTCCTTTCAGGATGTCTCTTCCTGGTGTGGCCCAGGCCTGCACACAAGAAACCTACCTTCTAGAAACATACCATCTGTGGACAGGGCAAGTTTTACTTAAGAAAGCACGAGAAGAAAGTTCAGGACAAACCCCTGGCTAACCCTTTGCTTCTACACTTGACATCCTCTAAAATATCACTTGGAACATTCTGGGAATCTGGAGTAACTTTAGAACCAATTAAGTTCAAAAGTGTCACAGATTTCACATTCTGAAAAGGGCTCCAAACTTGGATCCATTAAAAGTTATTTTTACTAAAAATTACTCTCCTATGAAAAAAGAAAATTAATACCCACAGATTAGCAAGGTAAGGTAGTTTACTAAATGATACCATGGTGCTTTGATAGAAGGCAAAGATGATCTTTTAACTCTTAGGGAGTAATTTACTTCTGTTTCTATGACAGGATAAAACCCTGCATTTTAAGACTGACTGTGAATGAATCTTATGAAAAACCCACTCCTGAGGAATGTAGTGAACAGACTCTGGATCTGAGCTGTATTGCTTTGTTATAGAATCATGGAATGCTGGACAGGGTCCTAGAACTCATCTAGTCCAAATCCCTCATTTTACATATAAAGGGATAATGTTATGAATGGGGAACCCAAGGTTCCTCAGTGCCAGAACCAGGATGAGAAGCCAGATTTCCCGATTTCTATTCCAGGGCATTTTCTATTATATCAAATTGCCAAACTTCAGCTGAATCTCTTTCCTACTAAAATCCTAGCTTTGACCCTCTGTGAGTTAAGCCTGCTGTGTACTAGGCAGGTGTTCAAGGTGGAAAATAAGAATTTGTAAAAGAATACCCCCAATTCATTTTGATTGAGTTATTGTCTACAAGGAGCTCTGAAGATGGAAACATTACCCACAGTGAGTGAAGGGATAATTATTTAAGCCACCACATACCAACTACTTTTCTTCTTCTGAGCAAATACACATTTTCATCACGGGCTTTTCAACTGTAATGGCATACAATAACACTGGTTTTGGGGAGATGCTGTACTGAAACAAAGGGAAAATATGATCTCAATATCATAAAAATGCACAAAGATTATGAAAGATTAGTAATTTCCAAATTTACCAAAAGAGCAGCACAAGCCCCCAAGAAAAGTGCAGTTTGACAAAGAAAGCCTGGCTCCTCAGTAATGAGGGTGTTCACTGGAATTTGGCCCTTTGTACTGTCTTTCTTGACTTGCTCAGTTTATAAAAATATTTTAAAATTACTTTAAGCCTGCATTGTGGCATCTGAAAGTTTATAGTATGTAACTTTGAAAAACTCTTCTTTCTGCAGGATGTTTGAAAGGGTATCATATAAATGATGTAAAAGAATGATCAAACAAAGGAGCAGATTGAATACCAAAAGTTAACTTGAAGATAATATAATATAAAATAAATCCTCTTCCTTAAGAAACTTGCTCAACTAGAGGTGAAAGTGTTCTTTTAAAATCTGATGGTGGGTAATTCTAAACCACTGCCTGATTCTAGAAACATCTCACAATCAAAAATATTCAAGTTATCATCATGACTTTCTTTGAACCCAATTTCCCAAGAGCATAAATTATTTACTGCCAATTAATTAGCTAGTTTGTGTGATGCATTAACTTTTTGCACATACTTTGGAGCTATTTATTACCAAATAGACTCAGATAAGGTTATTGTTACCTGTGGTATATAAAACATACTTGCTAAATGAGTTCATCCTGGTGGCACATATATGATATATGCCACAAAGGAATACATGGAAATGGCAGCTAGGTGGCGCAGTGGATTGAGTGCTAGGACTAAAGTTCAGAAGACCTCCCCCACCCTCCACTTCCTGTGTTCAAATCTGGCCTCAGACACTTATTAGCTGTGTGACCCTGAGCAAGTCACTTAACCCTGTTTGCCTCAGTTTCCTCATCTGTAAAATGAGCTAGAGAAGGAAACAGCAAACTACCAGTAACCTTGCCAAGAAAACCCCAAACAAGGTCACAAAGAGTCAAACACAACTGAAAGAGACTAAACAAAAAAACAATACATGGCAATACAGAAATGTGGTGGCTTGAAAAAAATTAATGTACCTTCCAAAGTAGTACCCCAAAACTATTTAAATTATACTCAACTTAAAAAACAAGATTATTTCATGAGTATCTATGATATCACATTTTTAAAAATACAACAGTCACTTTTCTCTTCCCCTATCATGGACTTTCTTTTTAAATATATGGGAACTGACAAAATTTAATCAAATACAGGAAAGCTTACAGCTCGGAAGCACTGGGAATTTGGAAACATTTTTTTAAGGAATGAGTCCCAGGTTTATAAGTGTCACATTTTACAGAGAGATTCAACAAAAGAATTCCCTATCAAAGTCAAGTCTATCCAAATGCTCTCATTTGAAGATAACATTGTATTAATTATAATGAGCATTATTATTATATTAATTATAATGAACACTTCAAGTCCACTCAGGGAAAAGAATAACAATACAAAATATTCACTATGGAGCCCATCCACCCAAACTGACAAAAACCACAGACTATTCATATTATTATGTAGCAGGATGGGTAACCTGTTGTGTTAGTGATATGCTAATTATATATGTATGTGTGTATACATAAATCGATCACACATATAAATATATCTACACACATATATAGGTACACATATATACATTCACAGTCTGTATTTATGTACATTAGTATATAAATTTACATATGTGTATAAATATACATATCAAAGATAAGCATTACAGACAGATCAAGGTATAGGAACAGATTTGACAAGTAGGAGGAGATTCAGCAGGAATGAATCTTGGAAACTATGCAATGCTTCCCATGGTTCCACATTGTTCATGATTACATAACACATCCCTTTAACACTAAGGGTTCTCTTGGTGATTATTGATGGCTGCCAGTCATAGAAAACATGGTATCTGAAGAAGTGAAAGTTCAAGTAACCCAAAGGACAATGGGAAGCTATATGATGAGTGAAAGCAAAATGTAAGCTTCTTAATGGCAGGAACTATCTCATTTTTGTTTTGGTATCCCTAGCATCTGGCACAATTCTTGTAGGCACGTAGCAACCACCCCATGAGACATCTCTGAATTATATGGAATAAAGGGCTGAATCTTGAGTCAGGAGGACTTGAATTCAAATGCTGCTTCAAACACTTCCTAGCTATGTAACCCTGGGAAAATCACTAAACCTTTCTCAGTTCCTGTTTCTTTTCTTTTTTAAACATTTCCACATTAGTCATGTTGTGAAAGAAGAAAACAGAAGAAAAGGGGGAAGCCACACACAAAAAAAAGTGAAAATAGTATGCTTCAATCTTCATTCAGACTCTATAGTTCTTTCTCTAGATGTGGATAGCATTTTCCATCACAGAATCTTTTGGAATTGTCTTAGATCATTGTATTGCTGAGAAAAGCTAAGTCTATCACAGCTGATCATTGCACAATGTTGCTGTTGCTGTGTACGATTGCTCACTCCACTCAGCATCAGTTCATGTAAGTCCAGATTTTTTTGAAATCTGCATGCTCATCATTTCTCATAGCAGAATAGCATTCCATTACATTCATATACCACAATTGGTTCAGTCATTCCCAATTGATGGTTATCCCCTCAAGATCCAATTCTTTGATACCACAAAAAGAACTACTATAAATATTTTTGTGTATGTAGGTCCTTTTCTCTTTTTTTATGATCTCTTTGGGAAACAGACCTAATAGTGGTATTGCTGGATCAAAGTGTATGCTCAAGTTTGATTACCTTTGGGCATTGTTTCAAATTGTCCTCCAGAATGGTTCAATCAGTTCACAACTCCACCAGCAATGCATTAGTGTCCCAATTTTTCCACATCTTCTCCAACATTTGTCATTTTTCTTTTCTGTCATATTAGCCAATCTAATAGTGTGAGGTAGTACCTCAGAGTTGTTTTAATTTGCATTTCTCTAATCAACAGTGATTTAGGGCATCTATGACTATAAGACAGCTTTTAATTTCTTCATCTGAAAACCTCCTGTTCATATCCTTTGACTGTTTATCAATTGAGGAATGACTTGTGTTATTGTAAGTCTGACTCAGTTCTCTACACATTTGAGAAATGAGGCCTTTATCAAAAACACTGCTGTAAAAATTGTTTCCCAACTTTCTACTTTTCCTCTAATTTTGGTTGCATTGATCTTGTTTGTGCAAAAACTTTTTAATGTAATATAATCAAAATTATACATTTTGCATTTCATAATGTCCTCTATTTTTGGTCATAAATTCTTCCCTTCTCCATAGACCTGAGAGGCAATCTATTCCTTACTCTCTCTCCCAATTTGCTTATGGTATCACCCATTATGTCTAAACCATGTACCCATTTTGATCATATCTTGGTATATGGTATGAGATATTGGTCTATGCCTAGTTTCTGCCATACTATTTTCCAGTTTTCCTAGCAGTTTTTGTGAAATAGTAAGTTCTTTTCCCAGAAACAGGAGTCTTTGGGTTTATCAAACAGGAGATTGATATAACCATTTACTACTGTGTCATCTGTACCTAATCTATTCCACTGGTCCGCCAATCTATTTTTGGTCAGTACCAAATAGTTTTGATGATTGCTGCTTTGTAATATAGTTTTGGATCTGGTACAGCTAGGCCATCTGCCTTTGTATTTTTTTCCCATTAATTCCCTTGATATTCTTGACCTTTTGTTCTTCCAGATGAATTTTGTTATGATTTTTTTCTAGCTCTATAAAATAAATTTTGGTACTTTGATTGGTATAGCACTTAATACATAAATTAATTTAGGTAGAATTGTAATTTTTATTATATTAGCTCAGCCAATCCATGAGGAATTGATATTTTTCCATTTGTTTAGATCTAACTTTATTTGTTTGAAAAGTGTTGTAATTGTGTACATAAAATTTCTGGGTGTGTCTTGGCAAGAAGACTCGCAAACATTTTATACTGTCTACAGTTATTTTAAATGGAATTTCTCTTTTTAATTTTTCTTGCTGAGCTTTCTTGGTAATATATAGAAATGCTGATTATTTATGTGGGTTTATTTTATATCCTGCAATTTTGATAAAGTTGTTAATTATTTTAAGTAGTTTTTTAATCGATTCTCTAGGATCCTCTAAGTATACCATCATATCATCAGCAAAAAGTGATGATTTTGCTTCCTCACTGCCTCCTCTTATTCCTTTGATTTCTTTTTCTTCTTTTATTGCTAAAGCTAACATTTCTAGTACTATATTGAATAATAGTGGTAATAATGTACATCCTTGTTTCACCTCTGATTTTTTTGGGAAGGCTTCTAGCTTATCTTCATTATACTATTTATCATCTTAAGGAAAGCTCCACTTATCCCTATACTCTATAGTATATTTTTGAATAGGAATGGATGCTGTATTTTTTCAAAAGCTTTTTCTGCATCTATTGAGATAAGCATATGATTTCTCTTGGTTTTATTATTGATATGGTCAATTATGCTAATAGTTTTCCTAATATTGAACAAGCCCTGCATTCTTGGTATAAATCCCACCTGTTCATAGTGTATTATCCTTGTGATAAATTGCTCTAATCTCTTTGCTAATATTTTATTAAAAATTTTTTGTATCAATATTCCCTAGGAAATTTGGTCTATAATTTTCTTCCTCTGTTTTGACTCTTCCTGGTTTGGGTATTAGCACCATACTGTGTAATAAAATAATTTTGGAAGAAATACTTCACCTATTTTTTCAAAATATTTTATGTATTATTGGAATTAATTGTTCTTTAAATATGTGGTAGAGTTCACTTGTAAATCCATCTGGTCCTAATAAATTTTTCTTAGGGAGTTCATTGATGGCTTGCTCAATTTCTTTTTCTAAAATGGGGTTAGGTGTTTTATTTCCTTTTCTATTAATCTGGGCATTTTATATATTTGTAAATATTCATCCATTTCACTTAAAATGTCAAATTTATTGGCATATAGTTGGGCAAAACAGTTCCCAAAAATTGGTTTAATTTCCTCTTCATTATTGGTGAATTCACCCTTTTCATTTTTGATACTGGTAATTTGGTTCTCTTGCTTCTTTTTTAAAAATCAAATTAAACAAAGTTTTATCTATTTTATTGTTTGCTTGTTTGTTTTTTGATAAAACCAGTGCTTAGTTTTATTTATTAGTTGAATACTTTTCTTTCAATTTTATTAACCCCAGCTTCAATTTTAAGAATTTCTAATTTGGTATTTAATTGAAGATTTTAAATTTCTTCTTGTTCTAGCTTTTTAAATTGCATTCCCATCACCTCCTGGAAAAGATCCCAAAAAGAAAACTCCTAGGAATATTATAGCCAGGTTCTGGAATTCCCAGATTAAGGAGAGAATATTACAAGCAGCCAGGAAGAAACAATTTGAATATTGTGGAAACACAATCAGGATAACCCAGGATCTGGCAGCTTCTCTTCTTGAGGGATCGAAGGGCTTGGAATATGATATTCCAGAGGTCAAAGGAGCTGGGATTAAAACCAAGAATCACCTACCCAGCAAAACTGAGTATCATGTTTCAGGGGAAAATATGGTCATTCAGTGGAATAGAGGACTTTCAAGCATTCTTGCTGAAAAAACCAGAGTTGAACAGAAAATCTGACATTCAGATACAAGAAACAAGAGAAGCTTGAGAAGGTAAACAGGGAAAAGAAATCATAAGGAACTTATCAATGTTGAACTACTAACATTCCTACATGGAAAAACAATAATTGTAACTTATGAAACTTTTCTCAGTAGTTGAAGGGAATAGAAATATATATGTCTATATATGAGGGTATATGGGCATATGAATACATATGTGAATGTGTGTATATATGCTTACAGGTATACATAGATAGAGGGCACAGGACCAATTTAACAGGAAGGGATGATATTTAAAAGGTGAAATTAAGAGGTGAGAGAGGAATATAATGAGAGGAGATGGGAAGAGACAGAATGGGGGTAAACTATCTCACATAGAAGAGGCAAGAGAAAATGGTTACAATGGAGGGGAAGAATAGGAAGGCAAAAGGGAATGGGTCAACCGTATTCCCATTGAATTTGGCTTGAGGAGGGAATGAAATACACACTAAATAGGGTATCTCACCCTACAGGAGAGTAGGGGTGGAAGGGGATGAGAGGGGGGATGATGGAAGGGAGGCCAGGCTGGGGGGGGAGGGAAGTTGGAAGCACCCACTTTTGAAAAGGGATGAGATCAAAGTAGAGAATAGAACAAGTGGGAGGTGGGATAGGAGGGAGGGAAATATAGTCAGTTTTTTAAAATATATCTACTATGTTAATGTTTTGCATTAGCCACACATGTACATCCTATAATGAACTGCTTATCTTCCCAGTAAGGGTGGGTGACAAGGGAGGAAGGGAATGAATCTGGAATTCAAAGTTTTAAAATCAAATATTCAAATATGTGTGTACATATGTGTGTATATGTATGTATGTGTATATATATACACTATTATCAATACTATTTTACATGTAATTGGGAAATAAGATATACAGTCACTGGGGCATAGAGATCCACTGGAAAAATCGAAAGGGGTATGGGAGAAAATATGGGAGAGAGCAGATTGGAGGAGGGGATATCCTGTGGGACTGCTATTTGGGGGGGGGTAGGGGAAAAGTGGGGAGAAAATTTGTAACTCAAAATCTGGTGGAAATGAATGATGTAAATCAGAAGTTAATAAAGCATTTGAAATAAAAAACAAATAAATTGCATTCCCAATTCACTGATCCGCTCTTTTTCTATTTTATTCATGTAAGCATTTAGAGATATAAAATTCCCTCTAAGTGTTATTTTGGTTGCATCCCATAAATGTTGGTATGTTGTCTCATTATTGTCATTCTCTTTGATGAAATTATTGATGGTTTCTATGATTTATTATTTGATCCACATATTCTTTAGGATTAGATTATTTCATTTCCAATTAATTTTTAAATTATCTTTCTGTGGCCCTTTATTACATATAATTTTCATTGCATCATGATCTGTAAAGGATACATTTAATATTTCTGCTTTTCTACATTTGATTGTGAGAATTTTATGCCCTAATACATGGTCAATTTTTGCGTAGGTGCCATGCATCACTGAGAAAAAGGTATATTCCTTTCTATCCCCATGAAATTTTTTCCAGAGGTCAACCATATCTAACTTTTCTAAAATTCTATTCACTTCCCTAACTTCTTTCTTGTTTATTTTGTGGTTATATTTATCTAGTTCAGAGAGGGGGAGGTTGAAGTCCCCCACTAGTATAGTTTTGCTGTCTGTAACTCAATTTCTCCTCTAAAAATTTAAATGTTATACCACTTGATACATATGTATTTAGTATTGATATAACTTTTTATCTATGTTACCATTAGCAAGATGTAATAATTTCCTTCCTCGTCTCTTTTAATTATATCTTTCTTTGCTTTTTCTTTGTCTGAGATTGATTGCTACCCCTGCTTTTTTTTTTAACTTCAGCCGAAACATAATATATTCTGCTCCAGCCTTTTACCTTTATTCTGTGTGTCTCTCTCTGCTTCAAATGTGTTTCTTGTAAACAACATATTGTAGGGTTCTATTTTGTTTTGTTGGGGTTTTTTTTGCTTTTTATTTTGGAGGGCAGTTGGGGTTAAGTGAATTTCCCAAAGTCACATGGCTAGTAAGTGTGTCAAGTGTGTCAAGTCTGAGGCCAAATTTGAACTCAGGTCCTCCTGACTCCAGGGACAGTGCTCTATTCACGGCACCACCTAGCATTCCCAGCGTTCTTTTTTTTTTAATACACTGTGTTATTTGCTTTTGTTTTATGGGAGAGTTCATCCCATTCACTATTCACAGTTATGATGACTGTGTCTTTCTCTCCATCCTATTTCTCCTCCTTTTTATACTTTTCTCTTTCCTTTCACCCTGTCTCTCCTCACCAGTGTTTTGTTTCTGACCACTACATTCCCCAATCTGCCCTCCCCCTGTAACAGTCTCCCTTCCTTTTCTTTCCCCATTCCCCTCCTACTTCTGCCATTCCTTCTATCACACCCCCCCTTTTTTTCCCTTTTCCTCTCCTGCTTATCCTATAGGGTAAGATATTTCTCTACCCAACTGAGTGTGCATGTTACTCCCTCTCTGAGCCAAATCCAATGAGAGTAAGGTTCAAGCAATGATTATTACCTCCCTTCTTTCCCTCTACGGTAAAAGGTCTTTCATACCTTTTCATGTGGTATAATTTACCCCATCAACCACCCCCTTTCCCCTTCTCCCAGTACAATCCTTTTTTTTCAACCACTAATTAATTTTTTTTTAAATCATCACATCAAAGTCAACTTATACCCACACCTTCTCTCTAAGTGTACTCCTTCTAACTGCCCTAATAGAAATACAGTTTTTAAGAATTACAAATATCATCTTCCCATGTAGGGATGTAAACAGTCTAACCTTATTGAATACTATGTGGGTTTTTTTCCTTTCCTGTTTGCTTTTTAATGCTTCTTTTGAGTCTTACATTTGAAGACCAAATTTTCTCTTCAGCTTTGGTCTTTTCACCAGAAAGTTTGAAAGTCCCCTATTTCATTGAATATCCATCTCTTCCCCTGAAAGATTATGCTCAATTTTACTGGGTAGTTGATTGTTGACTGTAATCCAAACTCTTTTGCCTTCTGGAATATTATATTCCTAGTCCCCTTATCCTTTAAAGCAGAAGCTGCTAAATTCTGTGTAATCCTGACTGTGGCTTCTTGATATTTGAATTGTTTCTTTCTGGCTGCTTGCAGTATTTTCTCCTTGTCCTGAAAGTTCTGGGATTTGGCTGCACTATTCTTGGAGTTTTCATTTTGTGATCTCTTTCAGGAAGTGATCAGTGGATTCTTTCAATGACTATTTTACCCTCTGGTCCTATTAGGGACCACAGGACCAGGGACCAATCAGGATATCAGGGAAGTTTTCCTTGACAATTTTTGAAAGATGCTGTCCAGACTCTTTTTTTTTTATCATGGCTTTCAGGTTGTCCAATAATTCAATTCTCTCCTAGATCTATTTTCTAGATCAGTTGTTTTTATAAGGAGGTATTTTAAATTTTTTCCTATTTTTTTCATTCTTTTGATTTTGTTTGATTGATTCTTGATGTCTTAAAGAGTCATTCACTTCCACTTGCCTGATTTTAATTTTTAAGGCATTGTTTTCTTTGGTTAGCTTTTGTACCTCCTTTTCTATTTAGATAATTCTATTTTTTTTTAAGGAGTTGTTTTCTTCAGTCAGTTCTGGTGCTGCCTTTTCCAAGCTGTTGACTCTTTTTTAATAATTCTCTTACATTACTCTCACATATTTGCCCAATTTTTCTTCTACCTCTCTTGATTTTTAAAATCCTTTTTGAACTCTTCCGAGAGAACTTTTTGGGCTTGAGACCAATTCCTATTCCCCTTTGAGGCTTCACATGTAGGCATTTTGGCATTATTGGTCTCTTCTGAGTTTGTGTTTTAATTTTTCCTGTTGCCAAAGTAGTTTTCTATGGTCAGGGCTCTTTTTTGTTTCTTGCTCATTTTTAAAAGTTGAGTTCTGCTCCTGGGCTATAGGGGACACTGTCCCAAGCTTCTTGCACTGGGGGTTAGGGGTCTGGTTACTGGCTTTCTGCACTGGGGCCTCTGGAGCTGGTGGTTTGCCCACTGTGCTAGGGTTGCCTGGCCTAGGGTCCTATTCCGCCCTGGGTTTGGGAGCTGGCAATTTGCTTGTTGCTCTGGGGCTCTGGGCCTCACAGATGGCCAGCAGCATGGGGTCTCAGTTGCTAATCTGTGACATGGCTCAAAGCTTCCTGCTGGTTAGCCCAGACACCACCTCCACTGGTCTATGTTCCCCTTTTACGCAAGTGAGAAAGACTTTTCCTGAAGTCCTTATGAGTTATCTTGGGGTGTGTAACATTGTTTCTCTCTTTTTGTGGATTCTGCCACTATAGAATTCTTTTAGAGGTTTGCTTTAGACTTTCTGAATGAAGCTGGGGAGAGATCAGACAAATTTCTGACTTCTCTCCACCATCCTGACTCCACCTCTCAGTCCCAGTTTCTTAATCTACAAAATGGGAATTAGAATAGCCTCAAATTCATGGAGTTATTGTAAAGATCAAGTGAGATAATATATGCAAAGTACTTTTAAACCTTGAGGTATCATATAAATGTTAGCTGCTATTACTATTGTTGCTGATAAATACTTGTTGATAGCTTGAAGCAGGCTAAAAGCATGAAGCAGGTTAAATCAGCAGTGGCTAGGCAAAATAACATGAGATCAGATGAGAAAGCCAGCTGTGCCTGTATCAAATTTTTTTGCTGGAAGAATGAAGATAATATATTTGCTTTATTTACTTTACAAGCTTATTGTTAAGAAAAGCACTTTGTAAAATATTATGGGTGATGTCTTCTGATTCATACATAAATTGTATTTAAGTGAGACAGAGTTTCATAAAGTTGTAGGTCCCATTGTCTCCTCCAGAGTCAAGATGACTGGTGATGGCCCAGGATACAGTGGGTGATCCTGGTGTCTTCAATGTCCAACAAAGCTCCATAGAGCCTGCTTTAGCTGCCTTAGCCAGAACAAGAAAGATGGTGGCTCTGCTTGAATCACTGGCCAGAGGACCAGGGACCAATCGGGATATGAGTGCAGTTTTCCCTTGGCCTTTGTAACAAATTGTTCTCATATACCCATTCCATCAGGGGAAGTCTTCACATGCTTAAGGTAGACACCCCCCCTAACTCACTGAAGGGTTTCAAACCCTTCAGTTACCTTCAACCTGGTTTAGCCCATCTGCTGAAATGCTTTATGCATTTGATATACGCTGTTGAGCAGGCTATAGCTTCTTGGAGTCACAGTTGACAGTTAGGTGGATCCAATGGAAAACAGCCCTGAAAAGGGCTTGGCAGTCCTCACACTAGAGGTACAAGTCTTCCCTGAACACCCCCACACACCATCACTTTGTAAACATTATGGTACAGTATAAGAGATAACAGATAGTCCATGTAGTACACTGGAACTTGGAAGATATTAAAACAGGGGCCCTTAACCTGGGATCTGTGAAATTTTGAAAAAGATATATTTTGATAATTTTACTTTGACATAGTTGGTTTCTTTTATAATCCTGTGTATTTTCCTTTATTCATTTAAAAAACATTATTCTAAGAAGAGGTCCTTAGGTTTCTTTGTTGTTGTTTAGTCATTTTTAGTCATGTCTGGCTCCTCATTATTCCTTGTGGGGATTTTCTTAGCAAAGATATTGAATGTTTCCTTCACCAGCTCATTTGACAGATGAGGAAAAAGAGGCAGAGAGAGCTAAATGCCTTGCTCCAGGTCACACAGCTAATAGAGGAGTCTGAGACCAGATTTGAACCCAGAAAGATGAGTCTTCCTGACTCTATGCCTGACATTCCATCTACTGTGCTGCCTAGCTGCTAATCTGGTTTCACTAGACTGCCAAAGGACTCTGACCCATTTCTCACTCCAATCCCCCCAAAAAAGGGCTAAGGAGACTCTGCATTAAAAGAACTAGAGAGAGGCCTCGAGTGTTTTACATGTATACTTTGTGAAGGGTATACAGAAAGGCATCAGCAAGATGAGAAAACATGGGAGGTTGCAATCATCAGAGGATAATGACAACACAGATCTATCTAAGCATTCAGAGGTTTTTTCCTACATTCCCACATGTGAATTCCCATCCCCAGCCAAGGGTAATTTTTGTTTCTCTTAGGTGATTAATTTTACTGGTGAAAACTTTCTTCTGAATTTCTTTTCATTACATGTTTCAGCAAAACACACCAAGGCCCCTGAGTATGCCCTCCTAGGACACAACCATAACTAATGGTATGCTACTTCTAGGCCTCATGAAGCTCATCTAGGATAGCCCTCTTCAATCCCCTGAGTACTCAGATTAAAACTTTTTATGAAAATTCACTCGATACTGACACACAGAAGCTATTTAACTAATCTCAAAATCCCAATCTGGTGACCTGATAAGACTGTCCAAAGTACGACAAATCTGAATCAAAGGAACATAACAAAACATTCATATTCACATACCTTCAGGTTAGCAAAAGTCACAAGCCCATTTAAATCTACTGAAGCCTCATGCAAATAAAAATACTATTCAGGAGGAAATCTTGGCTATTTAATGCCAACCTGAGATATATTATTCTTTTTCTCTTCTCATTAACTACTCCACAATAAATCTTCAACAGCATGATTTACAGAAACCACTGTGTAGATGTCCTTTAACAAAAACAAGAGAAATGGTGGTTGTGTTTGAATCATGGGGAGACTTAGCATTGCTTCCCCCTAACTCCTTAAGTTGATTGTGAGTATTGCCCAGGAAAAGTTGAAAGACAATAAAATGCAAATGTAAACAATCGCTTCCTCTGTCTATAATCAAAGAAATTAATTAATAATAACTAATAGTACCAGCCCTTCATCCCAGCTCAGTCAAATCCAGTGATTCATAATACTTGGCGAAACAAATTACTACAGATGCCACACTATGGCTGTTAACTTACAACATTCACTATGTTCTTTTGCTGGTTGTCCCGGCTTATTCTTCACCACGGATATTTTTCAGAAGTTGCTGGATTTCTCATAAGCTCATGTTCCTTTTCTCTCTCATAAGAAAGTGAAAAAACCCTACGTTGAAATGAACAGAAAGAAAGAAAAAAAATCAGAAAGAAGAATATGTACCAAATTGCTTATTATCCAAGCAGATATATCCTTCCCTATTTTAAATGAGCCAAATACATTTCACTGGAGTCCAATTTTTATTGATTTTTTTAAAGTTAAGATTTGAAGATTCGAACACAAATTAATATGCTGTAAGGCCCAATGGACTGAGGCTTCTAGTAGACCCTTGTTAAAGGCCTCACTTACAGATAAGTTTGCAGTATTGTTTTATAACCTGCCAACTGACTGACCACTAAGCTTTACCGACTGACGTTGAGTGAATGGGGGTGATTATCTTTTGTACCTTCCAAACCTCTCTGGGCTATTGGGATTATTAAGATCATGTTTGTAAAATATTCTCATTTCCTGAGAAGAAAGCCCCTATGTAAATAGAAAGTATTATTAGTGGTCATAAGCCTGTTACTGAACACTAAGCCAGAATATAAAAAGCAAGGATGGCTCAGCACCAACAATCATTATCTCTCCAGCACCCAAACATCTTCCCCATCAGCGATGCTGCAGATTTTTCTTCTAGAGAAGGGTGGGTGGGGAGTGGAGGAGACACTGAGGAATTCTGAGTCTGAGAGAAAAAGACAAAGACAAAAAGAAAGAATAGAGATGGGGGGTGGGATTGGCAAGGGAGGAGGGAATGGATGTGTAGAGGGAGGGGTGAAGCAAATGAAGTGCTTGGTGGCGCCTCCTTCCTTGGAATACACTCTGTGAGTGGCTGATATTGTCAGTCTGCTGTGTGTGTGCATGGTATGTGTCTATGGTGCTGTGAAATTTTCCACTTGGCTGTCCTCCATATCCACCCACTGAGCATAACGCTTACACATACTGAAAAGTACCACAGCAAGGCCATTTCTCAAGGATGCCTGGACTTTATTTTTTTTTTAAAGAAAAGATCTACTCATGTCCTAATCATAGGTGTTTTGCACGCCTGAATTTCTGATATTTCTCTTTTCTTTTAAAGTGTAGCCAGGAATAGCTCTTTCTGGGCCAATACTATCAAGTTATTTTGACTTGTGTGCCCTTGAGAGGGATACTTGAGGTGAAGGAACTCACATTAGTGGTTTTGGGATGTAGGGACTATGACAAACATGGAATTTTAAGTGCTAAACTAGGGTCCTTCCCTGTACTACCCCCATGCAATCACCCCAATCACCCACAGCTGACATTCTTTATGTCTTTTTCCAGGATAACAAGCAGGCAGGACACAGGTGGGAGTTGTAATGTCATCATCCAGGGCTTCTAATATTTGCTACGGAGACAAGTTGCCACTTAGCTCATCAAAAACAAGAATGAATTACATTCAAACCTTATGCCTGAAAAACCAAGAATGAATTATACTCCAACTTTAGACCTGATAAAAAGCACTGACAAATGCAATTACAAATAAAGAACTAAAAAATATAGCTGAGATGAAAGTGATAGCTAGGGGTATAACCTAGTTCTTTCTCCCCCACTTAATAGTATTTTATTTTTCCCAGTTACATGTAAAGATAGTTTTCAACATTCATTTGTTATCCAAATTGAGATCCAAAATTTTCTCACTCCCTCCCATCTCCCCTCCCCAAGACAGCAAACAATCTAATATAGGTTATACATGTGCGATCATGTTCAACATATTTCCGTGTTAGTCATGCTGTGAAAGAAGAATCAGAACAAAAGGGGAAAACCATGAGAAAGAAAAAAACAAAAAAGTGAAAGTAGCATGCTTCAATCTAAATTCAGACTACACAGTTCTTTCTCTGGATGTGGATAGCATTTTCCATCATGAGTCTTTTGGAATTTTCTAGGACCATTGTATTGCTAAGAAGAGCTAAGTCAATCATAGCTGATCATCACACAATGTTGCTGTTACTGGTTCTGCTCACTTCACTCAGCATCAGTTCACATAAATCTTTCCAGATAACCTAGTTCTTTGATCTACTTCTTTTCTGCTTATGCTCCTTGAGGTCAGGGATGTCTTTTTCTTATCTGCATCCCCAGTGATAGGTGGTACCAATAGATGGAGTTGTGAACTGATCCAAACATTCTGAAGAATAATTTGGAACTATGCCCAAAGCATAATCAACCTTTGTATACTCTTTGATCCAAGTATCGCAAAGAAATTAAGAAGAAAAAAGAACCTCTTTGTACAAAAATGTAGCAACTCTTTTTGTGGTGAATAAGAATCAGAAATTTAGGGGATGGCTATCAATTAGAGAATGGCTGAACAAGTTGTGGTATATGATTGTAACAGAATATTATTGTGCTATAAGAAATAACAAGCAGGATGATTTCAGAAAAACCTGGAAAAGACTTAGATGAACCAATACAAAGTGAAGAGAGAAGAACCAGGAGAACATTGTACATAACAACAGCAATATTGTAAGATGAAGAACTGTGAATGACTTAGCTATTCTCAGCAATACAATAATCTAAAACAATCCCAAAGGACTCACGATAAAAAACACTAGCCACCTCCAGAGAAAGAACTGATTTGTCTGAAAAAAGACTGAAGCATACTATTTTTTTCTTCCAGTCTTTTTGCACAAAGTGACTAATATGAAAATATTTCCCATGATTGTACGTGTACAACCTATATCAAATTGCTTGCCATCTTTGGGAGGGAATATGAGAGGGTGTGACAGAATTTGGAACTCAAAACTTTTTTTAAATTGTTAAAATTATTTTTACATGTAGTTGGGGAAAAATAAAATCCTGTTAAAATGAATTATTTTATCCCCAGTGCTTAGCACATTGTTTGGTACATAGTAGGTGCTTTATCAATTTTACCAAACTGAATTATATTTGTGTCATATGCCACCTACTAAACCACAAGTTACATGAGAGCAGGGTCTGATCTGTATCTTATCTGAACTTTAAATCTCATCCAGCATCATGATCCATAAAGAAAAAGTCATTTAATAAATATTTAATGATTGATTAACTGAAGATTAGAATCAAGAAGAATATAATTTAAATGGAAGACTTAAATATGAACCCAGTTACATGCAAGCCTCTGAAAAATCAGCTTGGCAATTTAAGGTTAGATGCCTTCCCTTAATTGCCTCCTGTTTGTTCACCCTCTAATAAGAGAAGCCTTTCATAATTTCTCTCATGAACCTAGGATGCAGCTCATTTCAACAACTATTTATAAGAATAATTTCAATTTACATGGTACTTCAAGGTTTATAAAGTATGTTCCTCAGTGGGAAAAAAATGGAGGAAGCAGTTAGTTTAATTAATATCCCTGCTTTTACAGGTTCAGAATAGTTAAAATGACTTGCCACAGGCACACAGACAGAAAGTATCAGATCTTTGGAGTCTAGGTTTTTTGGTGCTATGCTGATGGTTTTCTTTCTTTGTCCCTCTGTTTTCTTAACAAGATGAGCACCCTGACCCACCAACATAAAAAGAACTGGAAATGTTGTGCTCATCTGGACTCTTTCCACTGCTTACTCTGTTCCAGGAGTTGGCCTGGCTTAAGCCTTCAACCAAGGTAAATCAGTAATCCTCTCCCCAACCCCTTTCCCTTCAGGTTCCCTAGAGCAGCATGGGACAGGTTCATTCATGTTTTCCTATGAATGAAGAAACCAACTTGTACCATTCTCACAGCTCATGTTAGCTTCATTGATTTCCTAATGAATATGTCATTCACCATACCCTTAAACTAATTGTCATTTGGGACGGGGAGGGGGAGTAGTAATTATCAAAGAGATATCAGATTTAAACTTTATTTGAAATAAACCAGTCCACTAAAAGTGAAATAAGATGGTGTGAGTCTTTATTTAAGATCATAGTAGGGAACACCAGCCCTGGAGTCAGGAGGACTTGAGTTCAAATCCGACCTTGGACACTTAACACACACACACAAAAACTAGCTGTGTGACTTTGGGCAAGTCACTTAACCCCATTTGCCCTCCAAAAAGCAAAAAAAAAAAAATCATAGTCGGGAAAAAAAAATTCCTTACACTCCAGACTTCTGAAATTTACATGGTCCAAGATACAGACTGAGTTTAAAATCATTCATTAAGACAGTGCTCTCTGCTGATCTCCCTGGTGTAAAAAGTTGGACAGACAAAGAAATAGACAATGATAGAAACAACTCTTTTTTTTTTTTGGAGGGGGGGAAGGCAGGGCAGTTGGGCTTAAGTGACTTGCCCAAAGTCACAAGGCTGGTAAATATTAAGTGTCCCAGGCCAGATTTGAACTCAGGTCTTCCTGACTCCAGGGCCATTGCTTTATTCACTGGGCCACCTAGCCGCCCCTAGAAACAACTCTTGGAAGTAATTTGGTCCAATATTCTGCCCAAAGACAAGCATCTTCTCCAGGCTGAGAACTACCTCCTCTTTTCAGAGAAGGAAATTACACAACCCACATTCCTCCCCATTCTGAATAGCACTTTTAGTCTGTACCAAAGACTTCAGGTGATGATTTTACTTAATTTAGTGCTTTATCTTGTGTGTGTGTGTGTGTGTGTGTGTGTGTGTGTGTGTGTGTGTGTCTTGGTACTAACCCATGATTTTATTAGTAAAGGAAACTCCCCAGAATGGAAGCTTGGAAACTCCCCTTGACTGATTACTCTTCAGTAACTCTTCTATAATTTAAAATCTATAGAGTTGCCTGAGGCACTTAAAGACTAAACGGTTTGTTTATGGTCAGGCTATTAGTGTGTGTCAGAGATGGAAATTGAATTCAGGTCTCGGTGATTATGATTATATATCCACCATGCTGAAGTGCCTCTCAGTATACACTCATATAAACACACACATATGTATTCTCTGTACTATATCACTCTTGTTTTCAAGCATGTAAACCAGTTTCCAGGATTAGGAGATACAAGAGCTTTGGTGGCAAGATCTTGGGCATGGGGCTAGGCACACAGTAGGTGATTAAAAATATATCTGCTTAATTGAAATTACCCAAACTCCTTGAGAAACATGTTACAGGAGTCTCTGCTACTGTAATTTATGCCCATTTCTATTCCCTAAGATGATTACCAATCAGAGGATATCAGGTTACCATGCTCCAAATAATAGTCTCTCACATAATTGCAGTCATGTTATATCTTAGCCTGGACTTCTTTAGACTAAGCAACCTAAGTCACTTTAAAATTTGATTTTGGAGTCTGTTTTGCAATCTTATACATATTTTAGATGTTCCCTGAATGTGACTTCTCTGAAAAACCAAGATCTTTATTTTATGATAGAAAAGTCAATTATAGGGGCAGTGAATAGAGAACCAGCCCTGGAGTCAGGAGGACCTGAGTTCAAATGTGACCTCAGACACTTAACACTTACTAGACATGTGACCTTGGGCAAATCACTTAACTCCAACTGCCCTACCTTCCCCCCTCCAAAAATAAAAAAAAAGTCAATTATACAAAGAAGTCAATAAACATTTATTAAGTGCTTACTATATACTAGGCACTGTGATAAACACCTGGGATAAAAAAAAATTCAAACTCAAGATCTGTGTCCTCAAGGAGTTCACACTCCAACAGAGGAGTCATACACAAATCACTTTGGACACAAGAGGTATGTTCAGAAGAGTTGGAAGGTAATATCAAAGTGAAGATAGGAAGCAAAGGGGTGAGAATACATGGAAAGGCCTCCTGCAGAAGATGGGATCTGAGCTGAGTCCTGAAGGAAGCCAGGATGGAGGTGAGGGGCAAACACATTCCAGGCATGAGGGCTCAGAAAACTGACTGCCAACGGGTCAAGGACCCAATGGGTGAAAAAACATGGAAGGCCAGTGAGTAGATGCAGGGAGTAAAGTGCAAGAAGACTGGAAAGGTAGGAAGGATCCAGGTTGTGAAGGACTTTAAATGACAAATGAAACATGTTGTATTTGATCCAAGAGGTAACAGAGCAGGAAGGGGAATGAAATATTTAGAATGTCACTTTCAGAAAATCATTTTTTCAGCAGAGTGGAGGAGAGACTGGAGAGGGTAAAGACTTTGTGAGGGGAGGCCAACCAGAAGGTTAGTTCAATAGTCCAGCTATGAGGTAAAGAGCTGGGACCTGGGAGAAAAAGGAACATTTTTTTTTATTCTGTTCCATGATTTTTTAGTCATGTCCAACTCTTTGTGACCCCATTAGGGGTTCTCTTGGCAAAGACACTGGAGTAGTTTCTCATTTCCTTCTCCAGCTCATTTTACAAATGAGGAGAGTGAGGCAGAGTGAAGTGACTTGCCCAGGGTGATACAGCTAGTGAGTATCTGAGACTAGATTTGAACTCAGAAAGATGAGTCTTCCTGATTCCAGGACTGTCAATTGATCCACTTTACCCCCTCACTTCCCAAAGGAGGCATATATGAAAGATATTATGAAGACAGAAATGATAAGACTAGGCAACAGATTGGATATTTAGAATCCATCATGTGAAAGAAGATTCAAGGATGGCACTGAAGTTTAGAGCAGGGATGAGTAGGAAGATGGTAGTGCCCTTGAGAATAATAGTGAGGTTTAGAAGAGGTATGGTTTTGGGGAGAAGCAAAATGAGCTCTGTTTTTACACACATTGAGCTTGAAATGTTTATGGGACATCTAATTTGAGAAATCTAAAAGGCAGTTGATGGTACAACATTGGAACTCAGAAGAGATAACAGGGTTGAATATATTGATCTGGGAATGATCTTCATATAAAGGATCACTGAGCTGAGGGGCTCATAAAAGAAGATCCTATAGAAGGAGAAGAGAAGAGGACTCAGGACAGAGCATCAGGAGAATACCCATTAACTACTGAACTGAGAGATCTTTGGGGTTTCATGCTGCATATAATCACAGTGTCACAGTGTGCATCTGGGAAGGGATAACATTAATGAACCTAAAGGATGACAGACTACTAGAGAAAGAACACACTTAAAATATGAGGAAACATTTTGTTCGGTTTTGGAAAATTTGATGTAGCAGTTTCACATTGACTTGTGCATATTTACCTGTCCTCCTCGTTCCCCACTGGCATTGTATGGGGAATCACACTCCGTTTACTTGCATAAAAATCATTACAGAAACCCTAATAAGTCAATAAAAAGGTTTTTATAAGAGTCTCTTTTTTCAGTTCGGAACTGCAGCTCTTCAAAGGACCTAAGAGAAATAGACAGGACTGCGGATAACTGCCATGTTGGAAAATATTTCCTCCACAAGAGAATTTGATTGAAAAGAAAGATAAATGTCATTCACAATGGCCAGGGACTCATAGATTTCCCAGGAAAGATTCACTGAGTCCAGGGCATTTAACACAGGACAAATTCCTAGACAGAGCTCAAAGGGAGTTCCCTTATAGCTGTTTACTACATTGCGATAGGGAGAAAACGGAAAGCAAAGGCAGAAAGTATCTCTGTATAAAGGTCACACATTTAACTTAATTTGAAAGGTTTGATTAAGTCATCATTGATAACCATAATCTTGATTATCTCCATGGCAATGTTTTCTTCCCAGATTGGCAGTCTGCTGGCCTCTAGGATGCCTTGGGCTATCTCCTCCCTGCTATGAGTTAGAATATGCTCATGGAAGTGAAATTAATTTTAGTATCAGCTCCAAAAAAAAGAAGACTAAGAGTCAGTACAATGAAGAAAATCAAATAAGGGAAAACCCATTCGAGGAATAATGGAGAAGGGAGAGTGAGAATGGAGGATAAGGACAGTTCAATTTGGTGAGTCCAATTGAATATATTCAATTCATTTTTTGAAAGTTGTTTGTTTGTTTGTTTTTAGTTAATCACCTACTATGTGCCAGGAATGAGAAGGCAGTATGATTCTGTAAATAGAGAAATGGCCTTGAAGTTAGGAAGGCTTGAGGTCAAGCCCTGACTGATACACACTGGCTTGGACAAGTTAAGGAACTCCTAAGTGGCCCCAGGCAACTCAGTTGTGGAAGAAGTGCTGATTTGCATGGGGAAAAAGGAAATTCCTCTGGGCAAGTGGGTAGTGAAGAAATCAAAGATCTTGAGGGGGAAAAACCTATCAGTAACCGTGCCTACTCTGGAGAAAACTGAAAGGAAACAATTCCTTCCTTTCCCTGAAGGGAAAATACATATATAAAAGGTAAATAAACAAAGAGACAGATAAATGAGCAAATGAATGAATAAATAAAGAAATGAGAGAGCATTAATTAAGCCCTCAGTATATATGAAGCACTATGTCAACAGTTGGGCATACAAATATAAAAACACAAGCTGATGGGAGATATAAGAAAGTAGTAAGAAGGGGCCGCTAGGTGGTGCAGTGAGTAGAGCACTGGTCCTGGAATCAGGAGGACCTCAGTTCAAATCCGACCTCAGACACTTAACACAAAAACTAGCTGTGTGACCTTGGGCAAGTCACTTAACCCCAATTGCCCTCTAAAAAAATAAAAAGGAAAGACAGTAGAAAGACATTGGCCCAGAAAAGTAAATGTGAAGCAGGTTGTGGCAAGCCTTGAATGTCTATATCTAACATTTAAATTTTATTCCAGAGATAATGGGAATTCACCAGATGTTTCTGAATCATATGAAGGGAACAAGTAATTCAATGGGAAAATTACTTCCTAGGGTAATAAGTTAGTCAACAAACATTTACATCAAGTACTTACTATGTGCCAGGCACTGTGCTAAGCACTGGCAAGGCAAAAGAAAGGTAAGACAGACCCGATTTAGAGGAGCTCACCGTTTAATGGGGGAGACAACATGCAAATAACTATGTATAGACATACAGGATAAATTGAGAATAAATTGGAGATAACCAATAGAGGGAAGGCACTAGGATTAAGTAGGACTGGCAAAGTTTTCCTACAGAAGGTAGAATTTTTGACCAGGACTTGAAGGAAGCCAGAAGGTGAAGATGAGGACAGAGAGCGTAGCGTGTCTTATATGAAGGACAGCTGTGAAAATGCCCAAAGTCATAAAATGGAATATTTCACTTGAAGACGAGTAAAGAAACTGATGTCTCTGGATGTGTGTGTGTGTGTGTGTGTGTGTGTGTTGGGGAGTTGTAAAGTATAAGAACACTAGATCTAAAGGGGAGATATATTAGACATAGGAGTTATTATAACAGTATAGGCTCATGATAATGAGGGTTTAAACTAAACTAGCTGCAGTGTGAGAGGAAAGGAAAGAATTATAGAATCCATAAACCTTAACAGCATATGTGGGTAGGGAAATTAATTAATTAATTGGTTTAAAAAACCATTTAATAAGCACTTACTATGTGCTATAAGCATTTGGGATACAAATGTGAAAGTCAAAACCATCCCTATTCTCAAGCAATCTAATTGAAGGAGACAGCATGCATATAAGAGAAGTTTCAGCTACAATGCAGATAGAAAGCATGTGGGATGGCATGGCTCAGGGGTTCTTCGTGATGGCAGTGTATCGGATGGCAGTGCTGTGGGTCTGAAGGGCAGATGGTGAGGCCTAGAGGACCTTAGGAGGCAATGAAAGAGAGGAAATGGCCAAAGATGACTCCAAAGTTATTATAAACATATATCTTCAGAGGGTGGTACCATCTAAAGAAATAAAGAGGTTAGGGGAAGGAGGAGGTCTGGGAGGAAAAGTAAAAAAAAAAAATTACTTTCAGACAATGCCAAAATGAGAGTTGGCATAAGTGACTTATGTAGCAGATAGACTTGGCCTGTACTGGATGGCTCTAAATTTAACCTTGGGTCTCCTAAAAGACACATATGAAGAAGATTTGACTTCTCACTGACAATTAAGACATTGTCCCCTTTAACCACCGTGTTGCCAAAAAGGAAGAGATGAAGAATACTAACAAAACACGAATAACCTTAGCTTTTACCATTATATTTGGTTACCCACCTCCTTTTAGACCAGTAGGAGTTATCGCACACATTGTCCCTGGGGTACTCTCTACAACTCTTGTTCTACTTGGAAGTATTATCATTTAAATTGAGTATTAGGGAAATGTGTTTTGTCAATCCAAAAGTAAAGATGTATACAGGTATCCTGCTATGTTCATTTATAGGCAGCTCTAAATTAAAGGTCTGCTGGCTAAAAAATACAACTGATTCTTTCAATTTCTTCATCTGACCGTCTATCTTCCCCAATTACCACCCCCCCCGGCCATTTTTGCAAAAAAGTCAACAAAATCTTTAGAACTAGAAGCTCAGTATGCATATTCCCTCTCTCCCCCTAGTAAACAAGCATTTATTAAGCACCTATTAGGTATGAGATACTGAGGATACAAAGAAATGCCAGACCAGTCCCTAGCTTCCAGGAGCTCACCATGTAAGGATTGGGAGCTTATTGTTTCTTTAATAACAACAAGCAATGACAATAATAATAAACAATTTTGGAAGAATTAGATATTCACCATCATTTTTCCCCTTTGTGAGATCTTATTACCCAAAATCATCATAATAATTGACTACAAGACTCAAAATCCTTATTGAAAAGCAATAGTTTCAATTAGGTATCTTACCCTACAAGAAAGTAGGAGGGAAGGGGGATAAGAGAGGGGAATGATAGAAGGGAGGGCAGACTTGGGGAGGGAGTAGTCAGAAGCAAACACTTTTGAAAAGGGAAACAGTCAAAGGAAAAAAACAGAATATATGGGGGGGGGCGGGACAGGAGAGAGGGAAATAGAGTTAGTTTTTCACAACATGACTACTATGAAAATGTTTTGCATAACTACACATGTATATAACCTATATTGAATTGCTTGTCTTCCCAGTGAGGGTGAGTGAGGATGGAAGAAGGGAGAGAATCTAGAACTCAAAGATTTAAAAACAAATGTTAAAAAATTGTTGTTATATGCAACTGGGAAATAAGATATACAGACAATGGGGGATAGAAATCCATCTTGCCCTACAAGAAAGTAAGGGGGAGGGGGATTGAGGAGGGATAGGGTGGATGTATGAGAGGGCAGACTGGGGGAAGGAATAATCAGTACGCTTGTCATCTTGGGGTGGGGGTAGGGGAGTGATGGGGAGAAAATTTGGAACTCAAACTCTTGTGGAAATGAATGTTGAAAACTAAAAATAAATAAATTCTGAAAAAAGTCAATAGTTAATAAATTTGGGAACAGTCACCTGAAGACTACTAACTACAAAAATATTTTCAAAAATACAGTTAGCAAGACTTTTAATTATGTGACTTCAAAGACAATCAGTGATCAGAAGGCATTTTACAGTTTCATTTACATCAGCCTCATTGGTCTTCTCTATGTTATTTTTCTTTTTCTCTTTTATGAAGCCAAAAACAAGCGAGTGGAAAATTTGTCATATTTTAACTTCTTTCCTGTTGTCCTCAGGTGGGGAGCCTACATGGATAAGTACTGTGACTCTCCAAGAAAACTAGAACAAGAGTGTTTTAAAACAAAAGCACTATTGAAGACACCTCTACTTGGAAGGGTGGCTTAATAACACTATTCTAGCACAAAGCAGAGTTTTTAACAGGGCCAGCCATGAACACTATGTAATGGAGATAAATACTACTTGGCATTAAGAGCAGGGATTACCTTTTGAAACAATCAAGGCAGGTATACTTTGATGTGGGTTACTTGGTATGGTACAGAAGCCAAGAAATGTGATTATTCACTCTTTACTTCTTCCTTTCTATGAATGGAAGATCTGATTCACTATTTGGGGCACAGATCAGTATGTGTCCATTTATGTATGTTCCTACATGTGCACACATGCCTGTTGGAGAATGTTTTAAGTACTGCTATAGAGTATAAACCTGTAGTACATGCTGAGAAACTAGTACATAGTAAGCCCAGGAAATGGGACGAGCTGAAAAAGAACAGTCAATGAATGGAAGGCTCTGGAAAAGTTACAGACCAACCAACCCCTACAAGGAATAAGCAAGTTTTTCCTAAATCCTTTCTATTCTAAAAAAAAAAAATGACATCAGTGGTAGAAATCAAGATTTCACCAATAACACTCAGATAATTCCCAACATTATACTTATTCTAGATAAGGGGCTTTAACATTTTGTTGTTTTCTGTTTTGTTTTTGTACCATGGACCCCTATGGCACTTTGGTAAAGCCTATGGACTCCTCAGAATCATGTTTTTAAATGTATAAAATAAAACACCCAGAACTACAAAAGGAAACAATTATGTTTAAATACAGTTATCATTTTTTTTAAGTTCACAGACCCGAGGTGAAAAATCCCTGTTCTAGATGCTTCTTGCATCTCTTAAAAATTAAAAAAAAATAAATTGATACTTAAGCTATTTTAAAAATAATAATTGATTTTTGCTAAACAGCTCTAGAACATACACACACATATGCAGGGCAAATGGCATGCTCTTATCTTTTGTCTAGCAAGGCTAATGGGTTTGATTTCCTCCCTCCCCAAGCTCAACCTTCCAGATTTACCCTAATATCAGGTCTCAGGGGATTCTCCCACATACAATTCTCAACACATCAAAAGGGAGAGAACCTCTTTCCCTAATTGTTTTGTAGAATGAGCTCTCAAAAGTTCATTTTTGTTACCTTTTTCAGGCAAAATAAGAGACCTTTTAGAAAAATTCTATTGCTAAAACAATGAAATTCTCCTGGGAATGACTTCGTTATGAAAATGAAGTGACAGCTTCTTTTATCTAGCCAGGCAGAATGTCTGCATTTATAAAAGGCATTCACAGTGCACTGAAGTACAGTGAGTGGGAGGACATAAAAATGCTATTTTTAATTCAGAATTCAGCATTCCTCCCTTACAGGTCTTCTGGTATAATAATAATAATAACACAGAAACAAAAAAAAAGAAGGAAAAAGAAAAAAAAAGATTCCTGTTTATGCTGACCCCAGCAGGAAAGGGGAAAATTTTTTTAAAAAATTATTAAACTAGCCTCTTTCCATCTCAGTGACAATTCTTCCAGCTCAGAGATCAATTTGAAAGCCTTACAAATTATACTATACATTATATTTTCAATAAAAACATTTAAAATTATGCTAGTAAAAGTATTTCCTTAGACAAATTTGCATTTTCAGAAGTGTGATTTTTCAGTACAATGAGTACATAAAAAAAAAATCTTACATGGGCCAGGGTAGGGGTGGGGTTAACGGAGACCAAGGGGATGGAAGAATCGTTTCTTTCTGGTCAGAAACTTTGGAAAATTCTAAATCTGTTTCTGAGGATCCCAGAACTAAGTAATGCCTTGGAGTGCTTTTGATGGATGAAGCTAGCTGCAGAGTGAACAGAAATGGAACCCAACGCCTAATTTAAACAACAGGATGATGACTCAGATAAGCAAAAAGATACAGGAACATTGGCATCTGCTTCGGTGAATGCAGATCTTGCTTGTTCAGATATGAAAGCACATGGATATAAGTTCTTCCAAGTGCAGTCATGCATTCATCAATTTTTGTCTTGCTCAATCAAGAAAGAGTGCGTATGGTCCTAAGTATTCTCTGTATAGTGCCTGTACATGAGAGGCTGTCTATAAATATTGACCATGGAAAGAGTTATTAGCTGTAAAATCAGAGAGTTCTAATTCTGCATTTTTCTCTTGAGCAGTGTGACTGTGGCTAAGTCATTTTATCAGCCAATAATAAATCAATAAACATTTATTAATCACCTTTATTAATGTCAGGTGTTATGCTAAGAACAGATAATGCAAAGATAGGTAAAAAGCAGTCCCTGTTCTCAAGGAAATCACAGTCTAACTGAGGAGACAACATAAAAACAAATGTACAAACAAGCTATCTACAGGATAATTAGGAAACAATCAATATAGGCAAAGCAATAGAATTAAGAGGGATTGGGAAAGGCTTCCTTTTTGAGGTGGGATTTTAGTTGGGATTTAAAGGAAGCCAAGAGGCAGAGATGAAAAATGAGAGTATCTCAAGCATGAGGTACAGTCAGTGAAGATGCCTAGAATTGATGACGGAATTTCTTGTTTGAGGAAGAGCAAGGAGACCAATGTCACTGGATTTCAGAGTATATAGTGGAGCATATACAAGGTATAAGACTAGGAAAGTGGTGGGGAGGAAAGTGAAGTCCTGAAGAGTTCTAGATGTCCAATAGAGGGTTTTGCATTTAATTCTATGGGTGATTGGGAACCACTGAAGCTTACTCAGTAGTAGGGTGACATGGTCAGATCTTTAGGAATTTCACTTTGACAGCTTAGTGGAGGACAGACTGGAATGTGGTGATGATGGCCTACACCAGGATGGTAGCAACCGCCCGAAGTAAGAAGGGCTGTATATGAGGGATATTGTGAAGGTAAAATTGACCTGTCTTGGAGGAGCTGGTCAGCCACCGTTACCTTACCTGCAAAATGGAAATGAAGGGGATATCACTACCTGTCTCACAGGATTGTGACAAAAGTGCTCTGTATCTTAACATTCTACAAATAAAATATGTACTATTAAATTAAATGAGAAATGTAATGGTCTACTAATGTGTCACTCCAATATCTCATCAGTGTGGAGGTGACCTTGGCTTTCCAAGGTTTTGCCAGCAGGGGGCAGGGTATAGTAGGCTCTGCCATTTTGGAAAAGTTAAGAACCAGACTGAGTTTCCTTTCTAAGAACTAACCCAGCTAGGCACAGAGAAGGTCATCCAAAAAGAATAATTTCTCCAAAAGTTACTAGGTAACGAATTATTTGGATAGTAATCTATTAAACACAGAGGCAAAAAGATGAACCCAAGTCCTACAGGGTCACATCCCCCTCAAAAAAAAAAAACATTTTAGCAGTAACAATGATGAAGTGACAGAAAAGGGAGGGAGGTTATTCAGTTTAGCAATCCATTCCAAAAGAAGCATCAAGGTACAGGGAAAGGAGCACTGGATTTGAGCCAGAGGGCCTGAGTTTGAATCTCAGTTCTCATAGTTTGCATGTGTGACCTTGGACAAGTCAATTAACTTCTCTGTGCCTCAGTTTCCTAGTCTGTAAAATAAAATGTTAGTTTCAATGACCTCTCTGCTTCAAACTCTATGATTCTATGATTATTAAGGATTCCATTTCTATTTTAGCAATGTCTTTATTAATAAACATGTATTTTATTGAGCTTACTGCTCCCCTGGCCATCCATGTGCTTGATAGTTCAATTTATACCAAATTGGTAAATTTATCATTGGTGTTATTCACCCCACTAGTCATAGCAGGGAAATGGGGATAAATGTGACAGCTGTAGTGGAAGAATAATTGACAGGATTTGGCAACTAACTGTACATAGAAAGTGAGGGAGAGGGAAGAATTGGGGTGTGAATCTGGATGATGAAAGATGGTATTTTTCTTAGTGCAGGGGTTCTTCATCTTTTGGGTGTCATGGAGCTCTTTGGCAGTTCAGTGATGCTTATAGACTCCTCTGGCTAATCATATTTTTAAATGCATAAACTAAAATAAGTAGAATTATAAAGAAAATTAATTACATAGAAATGCAGTTATCAAAAGAGAAAAAAAATTAAGTTAACACATCACAAATTAAGAACTCCTGTTAGGGAAGAAGAAGCAGGGAGTGGTAATCATGATCTTGGACAAAGTTAAGGCTAATAGATTTAATCAAAAAAGAAAAGGGAAACTACACTATGTGTCAGCTATCTTTATCAATGTTGTTTTGGCCTATTCAAAAGAACTAGACAGTATAAAGTAGGAATGTTGCTGTGGGGTAGGAAATGATGAGTTGTGGACCTGGGAAAATATGGAAAGACTTGGACTTATGAAAGAAGAGGTTATATCAGAGAAACAGAGCATAAATAAGTATAGTACTGTCTTACACAGATGTGTATGAATGTATATGACTATGATTATTGGTATCTAAATATAGGTATATGTAAGTGTATGTATGCATGGATATATGCACATATATGTATATCTTTGTGTATATATGCATATGTGTACATGCATGTATATATGTGTGTAAATATATCCCCACTTAATTGTAGCCTTGGGGAGGGGGAAGGGGAAGGGGAAAAAGAACAAAGTACAAAGCAGAGAACAAAAGAAAACATGCAAGGAAACAAAGATGGACAGCTCTCAATACAATGTATAGTATCTTATAGGCTTTCTTGAAATGGAAACTTATTGCTATATATTTTGAAGCCTCTCTCACACATGACAATGCTTTTTTTTCCTTTTGCATTATTTTAGTTTTAGTATTTAAGTTTGTTTCTTTTTCCTTTTCTTATTTTGTATTTAAGTTTAAATTTTTTAAAAATTGCACAAAAAAAGGACTCCTGCCTTAAAAGAAATCAGGGTATTTGAAGGAAGGTTGGTTTTAGATGGAAAGATAATAAGCTATGATTTATACATGCTTAATTTCATGTACAAACTATGACACTGAGGTGGATATTTTCAACAAAGAGTTGGTGATGGTGGCCTGGAACTCTGGGAGAAAGATTAAGGTTAGATTATGAATTTGGGTCAGAGAGTAGTAATGATAATTGAATGTATGAGAGCTAATTAGCTCACTGAAAGACTGTATAGAAAGAGGAAAGAAGGTTCATGCCACAGCCTTGAAAGGCAACCACATTCAAGGGGCAGGAGATAAAAGATGATCTTGTAAAGTCCACTGAGGGGCAGCCAGACAGGCAGAACACTCAAGGGCATAGTAGAAGGAGGAGAGAGTATTCAGGATAGGATGGTTGACACTGTCAAAAACTTCAGAGGCCATGAAATATAATGGCTGAGAAAATGTCACTGGCTTTAGCAGTTAAGAGATTGTTGGTAAGCTCCAAGAAAGCAGTTTCAGTCAAGCAGCCAGATTAAGCGGGTAGAGAAGCCAGTAGGAGGTGAGAAAGTGGAGGCAATGAGTGGGAGGTAGGAAAGCAGAGGACAACAATGGATGGAAAATGGAACAAATGTCTCAATCTTTCTATGATGATCTAGTTTCCTCATTAGTGACAAAGGAACCATTATATTTGGGCTGTAAAACCTCAATCTCCCATAAGAGCTTTATAAGGAAGTTTAAATGGTACTTAGGATAATGATAACAGAGGTTGAACCAACAAGAGGAAATCCATTTTAGAGGCAACATCATATTGAAAGCCTTCAGAAATTGTCTTATAAGATAGGGAGAGTAGGGAGCAAGGACAGGAAGAATCAAAACAATGGGAGAAAAATCAAAGATGGTTGTATTACCCCCCAAAAAGACAATGAGGCGAATATCGGCAGTGACCCATATTTAAAATTCCTCATCTCTGTAAATTTTTTATAAGAAGAACTATACATGCACCAAGAGTAATTCTTGATGATAACATAAGGAGTCAAGTCAGTCAACAAGATGTATTAAGCACTCACTATGTATGTACTGGGCAGACTTCCTCAAACGATATTCTATTAACAGACTATATAGCCACACAATTGACTGAAAGGCACAGAAAATATTCAATCTCATTGTGCTTAGTGGTGGCTGAATATTAAAAAAAAAAGCATTTGACTTGTGAAGAGTTTCTCCTTTAACAGGATATAAAGGGCACTGGATCTGGGATTGGTGGTTATTGCTGTTGTTCAATCGTTTCAGACTGTCCAGGACCTCCATTTGGGGTTTTCTTGGCAAAGATACTGGAGTGGTTTGCCATGTCCTTCTACTGCTCATTTTACAGATAAGGAAACTGAGGCAAACAGGGCAAATTGACTTGCCCAAAATCACACAACTACTAAGTGTCTGAGGCTGGATTTGAGTCTTAGGGAAATGAATCTTCCTGATTCCAGACCTCTTGTAGTTGGTCCTTTGTTCTTCAGAGCACACCAATAACATCACAAGAATGATGGTGTCTAGCATGACTTAGATTTAAGTGAGACAGAGCTGCACAAAGTTGTCAGCCTCACTCTCTCCTCCAGAGTCATCCAAGTCCAGTGACAAGACAACTTAAGACCTAGCCTGGCCCTCTATCCTTGACATGAAGACTTGGGTTCAAATTTTGGCTCTGTTATTACCCATGTAGCCTTGGGCAAACTGCTAATCTTTTCTTGGCCTCAGTTGTGTAATCTATAAAATAAAAAGCTTATGAGATCCCTTCCTAAATCAATAATCCTATGACCACAGAAGAGTCCTTGGGAAAGGCAAACATACATCTGTTCAATGACCTCTTGATAATTAATATTGACAGTGATAAAACAGGAAGACATGTGCTCACCTAAGATGACTGCCGGCATCACAGAGGATCCCTACACAAAGTTCAAATGTACAAGAAATTACTTTTAGACAGCAGAGTCCTTTAGATCCTCCTGTTTGCAGATGAAATTGTGCCCTAAAATATTACATGACCTCTTCAATGAGATCTATGATTATTCACAGCCCATGCTGGAGTAACCAAATGATAAGTACTTATTGCTGAAACTGGCATATACTTAGATGGACAGTTTTTGGAGTTGGTACGTTAATAGTATATATATTTGGGACAGGTACTTACAAAGGACAGAAAATATGACTCAGAAATGAGTGAGAGGAAAAAAAAAAGGTAGTTTTCATTGGAGGGTAAGAATAAATGCTTTTAAGGATCCCATGCTTCTCTCAAATCCAAAACCTAACCTTTTGACACAAATATTCTGCTAATATTGATATGGTGGGGTGGCTAGGTGGTGCAGTGAATAGAACACCAGCCCTGTAGTCATGAGGACCTGAGTTCAAATCCAGCCTCAGACACTTAACACGTACTAGCTGTGTGACCTTGGGTAAGTCACTTAACCCCAACTGCCCTACCTTCCCCCTCCAAAAAGAAAACAACAACAACAACAAAAAGTATTGATATGTCTACAAACACTGGAAAAATCACAATCTTCGAAGAACCCAAGTTTTATTCCAAAGGACAATGAAAAGATGCATGATGAGCTAAGGTAAGCAGCAGCTCAATTCTAATGATGAACTCCACTCAAGAGAAAGCACTTGTGATGTCTAGGAAATAGGTCATCAGAAAATAATTTAGGCAAGATATGGTAGGAATGAAGAATAATAGATGGACAGGCCAAAACCTTGCCCATGAAATGGAAACGACTGCCCACCCCCAATGGAAACAAAATAAACCTGGAGTAAGTGTGTTTTCTTAGTGTGGGGTCCATGAACTTAAAAAAAATTTATAACTGTATTTCAATATAATGACTTGTTTTGTAATTCTATGTATTTTGTTTTATTCATTTAAAAGCCTTACTCTGAGAAGAGTTCCATAAGCTTAACCAGATGATTGCCAAAGGTGAATTTGACTCAAAAAGGTTAAAAACTTCTTTGACTAGAATGAACTGATATTGTTTGAATATTGACTGAAGCATGCTATGTTTCACTTTCACTGTTTTTCCTTTATTCGAGTCTTTTCATGCCAAATGACTAATATGGAAATGTTTTTACATGATTGCATATGTATAGACTATATCTGATTGTTTACCATCTCAGGGAGGGGAAAGGAGGAGAAGGAGAAAGAGATAGAATTTGGAATTCAAAATTAAAAAAAAAAAAAGCAAATGTTGGGGCAGGTAGGTGGCACAGTGAATAGAGCACTGGTCCTGGAGTTAGAAAGACCTGAGTTCAAATATGGAGTTCAGATCCAGCCTCAGACACTTAAACTTACTAGCCATGTGACCTTGGACAAAACACCTAACCCCAATTGCCCTGCCTTCCCCCCTCTAAAAAAAAAAAGAAAATGTTAAAAACTGGTTTAACATATAATTAGGGAAAAATAAAATATATTCACATGTAGAAGAAGGCCTCTAGATGCTGGCTGGATGTTATGTTGTGGAGAACTTCTGGGAAAACATCAAAGAGAATTGTCTGGGATGAGAATACCTGGGTGGATTTTGAAAATCAAGTCATGCTATACCAAATTTTAAGAACTTATAAAATATCTGTGCCAGTTCTTTGAAGTATTATTTATTGTAGCTGCACAGTTAGATATGTGCCCAGTTTCCCTGAACCACATGTGTTCTAAAAGTGTCACCAAATAATCGGTCACTGAAGATTTCTGGTATACACAATCACAAATTAAGCTTTTTCTCTCATTTAGTAGTGTGGTCCAGATAATCAATGTCTGTCCCTAGATTCCAGAATATCCATCTGACAGGCAATTGCTATAGGGGACCTATTGATCTCAACATAGGATCTTCTATCTAGAACTGGAAGGAGCCCTGAAAGTTATCTAAACCAACCCCCTGACTTTATAGATGAGTATACTGTATGTTTGGGCTCTTCAAGCACTGTACCTCCAGGCCCTGCTTGTCTGACTGTACATTGGAAGCTATAGATTGCCTGACCCACAGACTCTTATCTGAGACAAAATCATTCAAGTCCCACCTCCAGCAAACTCTCTGTGCCTTACTGTTTTCTCATCTCTAAAATAGGATGACCATCCTTATCTACCTCACAGAGCTGCAGTTAGGGTAGATATCAGATGAATGTATGAAAGTGTGTAAAATCACTGTCTCTACCATGAAATATTAAACAGATATTAGGTATTATATTATGCCATATATGATAAGCAGCAATATAAATGATATTACAAAAGATGTGTTAAAAGTTGCTTGGCTAAGGACTGGGGTGGGAATGGGAGGGGGGGAGTGCCTCGGGAAGAATCTTTCCATCTGACTTGCATCTGAAACCTCCTATATGTGTTATCTCCCCTATTAAAACATGAATTCCTAGAGAGCTAGGACTGTCTTGCTTTTCCATGTCTATACACAGTGCTTACTTAGCACAGCACTTTTCACATAGCAAGAGCTTAATAAACGCTTTTTCCTTTATCCACTTGCTTGTTCAACTATATAAAATACTTTGTCATTGCATAATCATAATTATTATTACTTCAAAATTCATTTTTTTATTTTGATTTTCAAATTCCTTCCCTCCCTCCAGCCCCTCCCCCACCCGTGGAGAAGGCAAGCAACATGATACCCATTATATAGGTGAAGTCATTGCATAATAATCATAATATTTTGTTACTTGAAGTGCTAGTTTTGAAATAATAATCTTTTCAACCAGGTCAAAGGCTTTTAAGTAATTAGTTAAGTCACAACCAGTTAGAAAAAATGTTCATTTTTTTTTTTTAAGCAGCCAGTGGGGAAACATGATTGCTGAATGTAAATGGTCACAGACTAAACCTTCCTCCACTTAACTGAGCAAAAATTTAAAGCAATGTAAATTTCAATCAATTAAAGATTATTATAAAAACTTGTCCAGAGAAAAGACTCTCAATTGACTTAGGAACTTATCCACCCTTTCATTAATGTGGTTTTAAAGGAGGTTTTCAACTTGTTATTCAAGCCCTCTTTTCGATTGCTACTTTCATTAGCCAAAATATTAAGAGCCCATTCAGTTCCTTTCTCTGGGACAAAGTTATGCTGTTGAATCATCTTTAATGCCTAATTTAATTAGATTTTCCTTGTCTCTACAAAACAGCAACCTTTAAAAAGTCTTTCCCTCTAAATGAATTTTCATTTAATTGAGCATTTTCTGGATTTTTTTTAATATCATGCTTTTGCTTTTTGTTGTTGTTGTTTTTAAAGGATATTTCCACTCTGTTTTCTGATTGGCTTCTTTGTCTGATTCTGCATATTGTCAAGAATATTTCTCCTTTCCATATTGAGAAGTCAACTGGCTTAGTCTTACTGCTTTCTTACAAGGAATGATTTCTAAGAGCAGCAAATAGCTCGAAACTGCTTAGCTTTGTATTTCTTCAAGTAGCACCTGTTTTGAACCCTTGAACAAATTGAAGGAGATTCACATCTGTGGAATTCAATACAACTAGTCCAAGTTGGTCCTTAGCTCTTGAACTATTTTAATTGGCTAATAGTAACATTATTTTTTAAAAAAGGTTTGAGGTTTTCCTAGTCAGAAAAAAAGATGTAATGCTTTTCTTCCTAATGGACATAAGGAAAATAATTTTTTTCCTATTTTATCTTTTATTCAAAAATTGTAAAAATATCTTCATTCAAGAGTTAAAAACAAATTGCCTATGCCTTATAGAGTTGATATGCTCCATCTCGGAAATGTTTTCTTGGCTATATTCTGTAGGTCAATAGCTAGTTGGCCCTAAACTAAACCACATCTCTCAAGCTTTAGGCATCTATTGTCCACATTTCTCCCTTTATTTTCTTTCCACTTCTAATAAAAATCTCAGAAAGCAGATGACAAATTTGTTTACATTGATATATAAACGAGGCTTAATATGTTTCCATTTTGATCCCATTCAGCTTAAGCCAACAGCATAATACTGTAATTAAGGAATATCGGCCATCAGCTATCTTGGCTAGAGAGCCTCTTTGATGTCCTAGAGATCTAACCATAATTACATACAGTGATAAAATATTTTCAGGTTTGCAACATGCTTTCACCATGAGAATCCTATCTATAATTATTCATTCCCATTTTTCAGACGAAGAAATTTAGACACAGATGATGAAATGCCCAAGGGATCACAGAACCAGTATCAGAGCTGAGACTGGATTCCAGACCCCCCACCTCCACCCTCCACTCTTTGCCAGGTATACCTTGATCTCGGTGATGATGCAACAGTGTAACTCAGGTCCTTTCCAAATCAGACATTCTTTGCTTCAGTGAATCTAGGTTTTATATTCTTTCCCCTGTGTTATTCTCCTTCTATTGTAAGGCACATAAGTATTCTGTCTGCTTTTCAGAATTATCTCAACTAGGCAACCCACTTGTACCAAGGTGGTAAATTGGTAGTGAGCACTTCAAGAATATTGGGCTTTTGAAACAGAAACCTAAGGTAAGAAACAGAAAATGAGCTCAAAAATAAAAAAAAATTCATTTAGGAGAAACGGGGGGGGGGGGTGGAGAGACAAAATAGAATTCTGTAGTGGAAAAAGCAGTGCTATTAATCTGACAAAGAAAGGAGCTATCTAACTTCTTTTTATCATTCAAGCCTTGATTTTTTGGTAAATCAACAAATGCCTATTTCTTACAAGTTAGTTTCCTGTGTCTGGCGTTTTGAAACTCTTCTCTCTGACTGTTGTTTTAGAGGGGTTACTTGTAATTCTCAGTTGATTAAAATCAATAGCAATGACAACAACAAAAATCTGGCTTGGTTCTACTATTGCTCAAACACTACTTATCAGGACACTCTTAAAAGTATCTTAAGAGTATTCTAGGTTTCCTGACTCTCTTTTGCTAAATTTTGACAAAAGGGAGATTTGGTGGTAGAGGTAACCATGGTAGAAAGAAGGGAGAAGGTTCTGATTGTGTGGGGATAGCAGAAAAATAGAGTAGGTGGGACGCAAGGGCAGGCTGAACTTTGGCCACTGACTGCCCAAGGCTGTGAACGATTTCATTGCAATGAGGAAACGACGCGGAAGAACTCATTACTTCTTTTCCGCTGCTCCTCTTTATCCCATCCCCCCTCCCCAGTCTGAGATAGAATTCTAGCAGAACGTAAGTCCTTGGAGGCAAGGACTTTTTCATTTTCATATTTATATCTCATCTACCCAGCCTGGGGCAGGCACATAGATGGTGCATGAATAGTATCTGTTGGATTGAATTGATTTGAGACAGCAGTACTACAAGGTATGAGGGCTAGTACGTGACTACCTGGGGCCTGGAAGCCTGCCTAAACCAACAACACAGCTCGGCTGTAGTTTAAGCCCTTACCCTGACCCAAGATGGATATCCAGTAAGCTTCAACGGCGATGTGGCTGTGTTTTCTTTTACCATCAATCTGTTAACTTTACTTCAAGGTTACTCCTCAATAACTTAGGAACTCAGTTCTGGTTTTAATTTTCACTATCTACCTTGGACTTTGTTTATGCCCTCTCAATCCTAGTGAATGACCCCAAGTGCTTTGGCCCTAATTCAAATATGTTCCCCCACTGACTTTAAACTATATTCCTACTAAAGATTCTGGGTTCTAACAACTTCATTCTGTCCTTAATTTTAAAGGTCTTATTAATACTCATTTTTTATATCATTGTTACTCTGGGGTACTCTCCCCCTCCCCAGCTATACCAACCACTTGAACCTTCCATTGTAAAAAAAAAAAAATAAGAGTAGTTAAACAAAACTAATCAACAATGAGTCATGACTGAAAAAAAAGTATGATGTATTCCACATCTTGAATCAAGCCCTTCTCTTTGGTATTTTATTAGTTCCCTGAAGTCACAATTGGTCACTACTTTGATCAGAGTTCTGAAATCTTTCAATGTTGTTTTCTTTTACATTACTGGACATCATGTAAGTTGTTTTCTTGTTTCTGTTCTGTCAGTTCATAAAAGTCTTTTTAAGTTTCTCTCAAATCTTAATATTCATAATTTCTTACAAATGCAATAATATTATATTATATGCATATACCATGATTTCTTTAACTCTTTCCTAATTGATGGGAATCCTCTTTCCCAATATTTGCAACTGATCACCTGTTAGCTTAAGAATACTAGGAAATGTGAGTGGTTCTCTAACAATATGGGGGGTAAGGAGGAAGACCAAGCTTTTGTTTCCCTCCTTTAACCTGACAGTCATTAAACACACACACACACACACACACACACACCCCACCATCAGCACCACCACACCTAAAAACATGTTTCAGAGAAAAAAAAAAAAATATATATATATATAGCAGAATGCTGACCTTTCTGGGAGAACTATTAGGGCTTAATGGCAGAACTTTAGTCTCAGATGACCATTCAGTTCAATATAGTAGGCTAGGTTAGCAGGTAAGGCAGTTAGATTCTCTGCTGGAGGCTTTCTAGGCCAGCAGAGGAAGCTGTTAAATGGAAAAGTGTTCACAAGTGGGAGCTGAGCCTGATGCAGTCCTAATTGTAGTGAAACTGTCAAATTTCTTTCCCCTGTTTTAAGACTTTACACTTCAAAATCATTCCTTGTGTGCTCTGAATTGCTACACTTTTAAGCTAACTACTTCTCAAAATGCCGTTTAAAAATTGACATCTTCAACCACATTTCATGCTCAGAATACATCTAAATTTTCAAGGTCTCATTGGTTCTCATGAAAGTGCTACTTTAAAAAAATACACTTGACAGACAATCTCTCGAAAATGATTTGTGCAGAAATTTTGTTCAAAATTACTTTATATCAAGACATTTAAGAGAAAATGTGGATTTCTTTGTGATGGGCTAAAAATAGCAATAGCCTTCATATTTGATGGAACATGTACATATGTTGTATACACTGCAACGTTTAAACAAATTGCAAAACAGTAGGTTGCTGGCTTCAGTCCACAAAGAAACCAAACTTACCCGACATATCATTGTAGGCATTAAAAAAATGAGATTAGCTATGATTTTTCATGAGGCTCAATCCTTCACAGAGAATGAGAGTTGTCAACTAAGTCCGAGGCATCAAATCATAAAACTCCTGTTTCTCAGAAACTTTGACAGGTAATAATAACAAACAGCAAAAGTAATTACTGTAGACCAATCTTATATAGGGAAAAAATAACACATGAGACAATTCGGGGAATTAGATTTCCACAAATCCCCATTTACTTGCATAGACTGGGTAATGTGGCCCTTAAGTCTATCCCTCATGTCACAGCACATCAATCATATCCTTGAATATACAAAGGTCTGTGAAATCATCTTCACAGCTACTACATATTGTCCCAGGTCTGTTCTACTCAGGCAACACACCAAAGGGAAGCTATAGACACAAAATCGCCTAACATCATGGTGGCTTGGCTTGCTACCAGCTGACCTGAACATTTGATTAGTACTATGGAGAGCTAATTCATTAGGGATTGATCACCCGGTCTGTGGCTCACTCAGGTACTTAATTTCCTCCTTCTGATCTTCTTGTTGCCTGTATTTTCACTTTTTTCTTGGCGTATCCATTGGTGCATGGGCAAAGAAAAGATGGATAGATCATTTTTACTTAAACTACCAAACTTGACTATATTGTAGTATATCTTGTTAATGAAAGGGACTTTTCTAGTTCTTCCCCATGTTCTCTCTGGCTCCCCTTAACATCAATTGCTGGAAGTTGTGTGTAGTCTTTCAGTCTTCTTGGGACTATTATGGGTTTCAGGAATGGAACACCTACAAAGGAGCAGTGGCTTAGGAAAAGAAGGTATATTAATACATTTTAAGATTTAGAGGAGTTCTTATCCCTTTTTTAGTGTGTGTCTTGGATCCTTCTGGAAGCCATGTAAAAATTAGGGATCTCAGAATAATAGGTTTTCATTCCTTTCCAGAGTTCACTCCTGACTCTCCAGACTGTCTCTATACTATGAAACATGGAAGCTTCCTCATTGCAGAAGTTCAACGAAACCAGGGTATGCTAGAGTTAACTCTAACCAGCTCAAGAAAGTTAACTATTAAATTTTCAATGTAAGCATTTACACCTCTGAAAATGGCAAACACTACAAATCAGGGACTGATTTACTGTTCTGTCGATTGTCTAGACTTAAGAAGGTGACAGAGGGGATGTGAAAAATGCAAATTAAACATAAAAGTGTGTCATGGGTACATTTTTGGGTAGAAGGGTTGAAGATGGGAAAACTAGTTGTTAAACATAAACCAGAACTTCTGACTCCACTTAGATTTCTTACATTGGAAGTACTCTCTGACCCCAAGATGGCTTGATTGGCTACTATCTCCCAGAATGTCCATTTAAGGAAAATGCCCAAGCCAATCATATATTTAGTCTTCTCCGGGCTCTATTCCTGATTCCCTGGATGTGCTCTACCATGAATCTCCTTCTACTTCTCCCATCCTTCTACCTTTGCAGATTCCTTTTAGGTGTGGCCTTTCCCCACTAGAAAGTAAGATCCTGAGGGCAGGCACTGTCTTTATTTGGACTTGTATTTGTATTCCTAGCACTTAGCACAATTTTTTAACAAATGCTTAGTACTTGCTTAATAACAGGGAAGTTAGATGGTCCAGCAGGTAGAGCACAGGGCTTGGAATCAGGAAAACTCATGTTCATGGATTCAAATCCAGCCTCAGATAGCTCCTATTTGTGTGACCCTGGGCAACTCACTTTACCCTGTGTGGCTCAGTTTCTTCATCTATAAAATGAAATGGAGAAGGAAACAGCAAACCACTCCGGTAGCTTTGCCAAGAAAGTCCCAGTAGGGACAAGAAGAGTTGAACATGACTAAACAACACTTGCTTAATAAATGTGTTGATTTGTTGACTAAATGCCTAAAACACACAGATATAAAGGGAACAAATTATGTTGAAATAAAGATGTATTATTTTTCCCTCTCCAACTTCATATACCCCTAGAAATCTAACCCCAGGTTAAGAACTCCTGTTTTAGAAGCTGAAAGGAGGTTGACTTTGACTGTGAGGGGTAGAACAAGGCCTGAATTGAAATGCAGAAGAGTTGGGTTTTAGTCCTGGGTTCTGTCACAAACTAATTATATGACCTTCAGCAAGTTAGTTGGGCCAGACGACTTCCAAGGGCCCTTTATTCTTTGTGATGTCCAAAAGTCGAGATGGTAGAAAACACCTTTCCCTGTTCCCCTTTGGGTGACTGGCCTGTGACTCCATGGCATGGGAAAGAGCCTTCCCTCCTCTTAGAACCTCAGGCATGCAGCTCTCTTTTTCCCTTCTTTAATTCCAGGTCTGTTTTCAACCATGGATAATTGCCCTTGCTGTCTACCTCACCAGAGCTAATAATAAATTCCCTCTTGAGGCAAGTGTGTCCACTGCCCAGAGGACTGGGTCTCATCGAAATGCTGCCAGAGAGGTTTCTTTCCAATTCCAGCCTGCTCAAAGACCCAGTCATGAACCAGAAATCCAAATAGAGTCTTTGCTTGAAAGAAGGTAATATATCAGTAACCTGCCTTTCTGACAAACAAGGAACCCGATCTCCTTGGCAGTCATGATTAACCAGACACTATTACATTCAAACCATTATAATACCCTCTCCCATTTTGTTTAATTTAAATCTCTATCTGGGGTGCCAGCTATAGTGCTAATTTTGCATTCCCCATCACTAGATCCAATCAGGAATTCCCAAATTCAAGGAATTAATGAGCTATATAACTAACATATACATTATGAGGGCAAGAGAACTGGGAACACCACAATGGATTGCTAAATATAGGACTGCACTTCTGAGTTTTCTTCCCTACATTCAATAAATATAAGGATTTCATGTGAATACAAATATAAACCTGACCAGATTTGCTTTTAAAGCAGCATTCATGTATCTGCAAAACTGTACAATTAAATTATATTAAATTTTGTACTCCTAAACTGACCTATGTCTGACATAAGGCTCTAGTACTAAGTCCCACAGGTTAGGAAAAAAAAGGAAAAATGAAGATTGTAATAATGATCTAAGTTACCCAAGAAAATAAATCATTATGCATTTAAAAAATGGCCACCATCATTTAAATGTTTTCATAAGATCATTGCTGCCCTTCCCTGTCTGCCGAACAATCTTACAAATGGTCAATGATGTCATGACTGCACAGAAGCTCACTTTCCGCCTGTAAGAGAGTATGCTCCTGCTGCTACCGCCCTTTTTACTGTATCTTTACTAAGAGGAGAACCCTGAGCTGAGAACAACTGAAGTTTGTCAGGAAGTTCCCAAGAGGCCTCAACAGGCATTTATTATCAGCCTCAGCAGCAGATGAGTAGGAATATAAGAACATAAGAATATAAGAGGCACTGGAAAAAAACAAGACCTGTTTATTAGGGCAAAATGAAAGTTTAGCTTTTTAGAATCGGATGCTTTTCCAGGGAGTTATGGAGCCATCTTTGAAGCTAATCATATTGTTAAGCACAAAAATCAATAAAAGAAATATTTTATGAAATGGAATCACTTGGGGGGTTCCAATGAATTTCCCCTGATCTAGGCAGCTGAGTGACATTTAAAAAGGCAACAGTCACAATGCCAATCCTCACTACATACCCTAGCCAACAAAAAATCTGCTCTCTTGGCAAAAGAGGCTAAGCACCAGAAAGTCTTGGCTTTAGTCTGATTTTGGACCTTAAATTATTGTTTTTAACCACTGCTAAGTTATTTAAATAATATGTGAGGAATATCATTAATTTATAGGATGGGGAGGAAATTTTAATGTCTCTCCCAGAGATGTTGAAAAGATTGATGGGTTAATGTTTATAAAGTGCTTTACAATCCCCAGGTGTTATTATTACTCTAGTTACTACTGTCAGTGGCTCAGTGAAGAAATGCAGTTTGGTGGGCATAATTATGAGGCTGTTGCTTGTGTCTTTGGAGTGAGTGAACATCATTTAACAGTACCTGCTTAGGCTTAACTATTTTTTATTTTCTCTGCTAAGAGACTAAGAAACCTGGCAATGATTGCTGATCTTGTATTCAACACCATGTGGCACTCTGTTAAATGTAAACTAGAGAATACACACACACAAACACATATACAATAAGGAAGGATACAGTGAAGTACTCCTATACCTCAGAATGGCAAACATCAAGAACAAAGACTATTTCAGAGACACCAGCCTCCTGATCTTTCCAAGAGCAAGACCCTCCACCTCTGGGCTCCAAGTATTTTCTCTGACTGTGCTTCATGCCTGGAATGCTTGCCCTCCCTCACCCTGGCTCCTGACCTCCCCAGGTTCCTTTAAAAGTTCCTACTAAAATCCTACCTGCTACAGGAAGCCTTCCCCAGTCCTTCTTAATTCCAATGCTTTCTCCCTGTTAATCATGTCCTTTTTGTCCTGTATATAGCTTGCTTCGTATATATCTATTTGCATGTTGTCTTCCCCATTGGATTGTAAGCTCCTTGATGGGCCAGGCTGTCTTTTGCCTATTGTTGTATCTCCAGAGCGTAGCACAAGTGGAATAGGCACTTAATAAATTTTTATTGACTGACTGGTTGAAATGAATCCTCCCTTTCCATCTCATCAGCATAAAACCAAACTGCCATGCTTATGATCTGAACAACATACTTCAGGGTTGTTTCTTTTGTTTGTTTGTTGTTTTGCTATTTTTTTTAACCAAATCCATCAGACTTCCAGATTGGAACTCCCAATTAGCTTGCCAAGAAAAAGAGTCAAGTTATTTTGTGGTAATGAAGATCTTTTGGCTTAAATAAAAATTTGTTTTTCATCTCTGGCAAGATACCCAAACCCATCAAATATCCCATTTGTACTACATTTAGAAGCTATAGGGAAATAAGACAAAAATAATCACAGAATTACAGGGTCAAAAGAAAACTGGAGGGATTAACTACTCATGTCAAAAAATGATAAAATTTCAAACACCCCAGACAAAATGGGTATTCTCCCTAATAACCCATTCAGTTTAGTTCAATAAATTAAACAAATATTTATTAAGCCCTTACTATGTGCAATGCACTATGAAAAGTTTCTGGGGATGAAAAAGCAAAAAATAAAATAGCCCCTGTCCTCAAGGAGCTTAATCTTACTAGGTTTATACAATATACACATAATTAAGTGTATGTCTGTGCGTGAGAGTGGGGGAGAGATAGGGGTAGGTAAGTAAGTAAACTGAGAAATGAGCAAGAACCAGGCTGGATAATAAACTGCCTATCCACATGAATCTCACAGGGGTGAGGAGTTAAATGGGGTGACCTCCAAGGTTTCCTCCAGACTCCAAGATTCTTATTAATAAAGACCTGGAGTAGGGGGCACTTGAGTTCACATTCAGTCTCAGACACTACTTATAAGACCCTGGGCAAGTCACTTAACCTCTGAGTACCACAGTTTTTGTCATCTGTAAAATGGAGATAAAAATGGGAAGTAACTCCCAGGGCTGGTGTGAGGATCAAAGAATTGCTTTGCAAACTTTAAAGTGCTGTATAAATGCTAGCTATTATTACATATTAATTTATGGAGCCCTTATGTTAGAATAAAGGAATGAGCAAAGGCAACACTGAAGAGGTGGAGATGACTCTTGCAAAGAATGTAAGAAAAATGATTAGGTAATTCACCCTGACAAGACTAAGGAAGTTCTCTGTAACATCTAACTTAAGTCTAAGGAGATGTTTAAAGTACATTTCTCTTTTGCTATAGATGTTCTTTTCTGGGGGCTGAAACTTGATCATTTGGGTTGGTCGATGAATTGAGTTTGTAGGAAATAAGATTTCCTAATGCTTCTGAGATGAGGTTGTGTCTTCCCTTCTCTGGAAATCTGTTGGCCAATGCTTTGGCTAAGACGGATTTTCACCTATATCAAATGTTTCTTTCATTATCCTTTCTTGTATTTCAGAAATGAAGAGCTGGATCTATGATGATCATATGATCATGTATATGATCATATGAGGTTATGATACCAAGGTACTGCTAAAACCTATCCCATTTTTTTTAAAGCAATTGGGGCTAAGTAACTTGCCCAAGGTTACACGGCTAGTTATTTCGTGTGGGCGTTAAGTATCTGAGGCTGGAACTGATCCCGGGTCCTCCTGACTCTGGGGCCAGCACTCTTACTCACTATGCCACCTAGCCACCCCTAAAGCCTATCCCATTTGAACAATTTCAGGAGATGTGCAAATGATCACCAATCACATCTGAAAAAATGCTTCAAATCAATAAGAGAAATTCAAATGAAAACAACTGTGAGGTTTTACCTCATACACATCAAACCACAAAAGATTATGAAAAATTTAAAATTAAAAAAAAAAATCATTAGATGGACTATGGGAAAACACACCCTCAATTACACTGAGGGCTGTTGAGCTGTGAATTGGTCCAACCACTCTGGAAAACATTTTGCTGTTATGGGAGAAATGTCATCATGTTCTTGACCCAGTGATCTTACTGCTGAGGATAGAGTGTACTGAAGTCAATGACAGCAAGGTTCTCTATGTAACAAGGTAATCACGGTAGCACTTTTAGTGGTCACAGAAAACTGGAAACCAAGTAGATACTGGGGGATGACTGAACAAATTGTTGGATATGAATGCGAGGAAGCATTAATTCAGAGGAATATAGCAATATTTGAAGGCAGAATGACAGTGTAAAGAATACTAGATTTTAAGTCTGAGCACTTGGTTCAAATCCTGGCGTTGGCACTTAGTACTTGGTGGTCTTAGTCAAATTAATTTGCTTCCAGCCCCACCCCATCCTCACCTCACTGATACCTCAGTTTACTTGTCTGTAAAATTAGAAGGTTAGACTCAATGATCTCTGAGGGCCCTTCTAAGCTCTAAATCCAAGAATCTATTATTTTCTTATAAGTGATATGGAGTGAAGAACAAAGGACCAAGATACCCAATAACTACAATAATGTAAATGATAACAGTACTAAAAGACAATCAACACTGAACAATATCTGTTCCAGAGAACTGATGAAGAAGACTATCTATCACATCACAGCAGGGGGACAGGAAATCACAAAATGGAATGTGACATATAATATATGTCATGGTCACTGGCCCAATTGGTTTTGCTTAAATCATTTCTCTTTTGTATAAGAAGGGATTCAATGAAAGGCCTAGTAAAGGGAAATAGTTATAGAGCAAAAACAGGTATCTATATAAAACTTTGAAAGATAAATTTTTTTGAAATGTCTATTCTCTAATTTATATAACAGTCATTTTTTTGAACTAGCATATCCTTCCTTTTGTCTAACATAATGTAATAAACAACCTCCATTTATGTAGCTCTTTAGGGATAGAGTACCAGTCCTGGAATCAGGAAAACCTGCGTCCAAATCCAGCCTCAGACACTTGCTAGCTGTGTGACATTGGGCAGGTCACTTAAACCTGTTTGCCTCAGTTTCCTCATCTGTAAAATGAGCTAAACCATTGCTTAGTAGTCATAGCACCAGCAATAGTATAGTATTATATAATTGTATTTATATATATATATATGTATGTATGTATGTATATATATATATATGTATATAACTGGCAAACCATTCCAGTATCTTTGCCAAGAAAATCTTAAATAGGGTCACAAAGAGTCATGACTAAAACAACTCAACAACAAGAAAAAACTGTTTAAAGTTTTCAAAGCACCTTATAAATTTTATCCCATTTGATAGTCACAACAATGTCCCCATTTTGCAGATGAATAAACTGAGGTACAGAGATGCTAATTAACTTACCTAAGTTCACACAGCTAAGTATCTAAGGCAAAATTTGAACTCAGGACTTATCAACTCCAAGTCCAGTTCTCTATCCACTACACCACCTAGTCATGTCATCACCTAGCAGCCTAATGCACCAATCACATTGGACATAATATGGTCAAGAAAACACAAAACAGTTAAGTAGGCACATTATTTCATCAGGAAAAGGCAGAAATCAATGGTTTCACCCTCAAAGGGTTAGGTAATAAGGGAGGAAAATAGCTGTCCTTTGGTTATTTAAAAACAAACGATGGCTTTCTGTATTTGTCAAAGAGTAACTGTCCCACTCTTCTGCCTCCCTCTGACTGAAGCCATACAGGAATAAGTCACAACTTGTTTTTGCATGCAACATATTCAGGATTTCTATTAGCATGAATAAGCTTGTAAAGAAGCCAAGCCAGTCCAGCCAGCTATTACTGATACATTCTATTTCATTCAAGTGAGTCACCTCCTTGCATTCGACTATGTACAATACAGTGAATCTTTCCCCTCTGTACAGTCCCTGAAGCAAAAATAATACATATTATTGTTGTTACTACTACTAAGCAATCAGAAACTTCAATATTTTTCCTCAGCTTCTACCCCCCCAAAAAAAAACACCATGATTTTGAATTGAAGCCCCTCTTCCCCAGATAAAGTCCCCTTAAAGTACAGGAGGGGGCAGAAAAGAGAGCTCAACAGACTCCATTAGTAAGAAGGAAACAGAGGCAGCTAGGTGACACAGTGAATAGAGCACCGGCCCTAGAGTCAGGAGGACCTGAGTTCAAATCCAACCTCAGACACTTGACACATTTACTAGCTGTGTGACCTTGGGCAAGTCACTTAACCCTAATTGCTCTGCCTTCCTCCTTCAAAAAAAAAAAAAAGAAACAGCAGGAAACATCAGTCCAAGACTGGCTGGTCATTCCACTGCTAACATATAACTGGATCACTGTTAATATAATAGCCTCCTGCATGGTCTCCCTACCTCAAGTTTCTCCCCCCTTCAATTGATTCTACACACAGATGAGAAAATGATATTCCTGACACACAGGTCTTACTCAATAAACTCCATTGACTCTTTTTAGCCTCTAGGATCAAATATAAATTCTATTTTTGGATATTTTAAAACCATTTGCAATTTGGATCTAACCTACCTTTTTCACTTTATTCCATACTCTTTGGTTCAGTCATACCAGCTTCTTGCTGTTCCTCACACATTACATTTCCTCTCTCATCTCTATGCCCTCGACAAGGCTGTCCCTGATGCCTAGAATGCCCCCCCCTCCACCTTTCTGCCTCTTAGACCCCCTTGTTCCCTTCAAAGCTCAGATCAAATGCCATCCCCAAGAGGAACAGCCCTAGGTGCTAGTTAGTGCCTTCCCTGCTCAATTATCTTGTATCCATTTTGTATACACATTTTATGTCCTTAGTGATTATTTTGTGTGTAGTTATTTTATGGAGAGAAAGCATCGCACAGAGAATTGGATTGGAGGACTTGGTTTAATCCCACCTCTGACACATAGCATGATGATTTTTGTTGTTCAGTCATTTCAGTCAGGACTGACCCCATACAGGGATTTTCCTGGCAAAGATAATGGAATGGTTTGGCATTTCCTTCTCCAGCTCATTCTACAGATGAGGAAACCGAGGCAAACAAGGTTAAGGGATTTGTCCAGGGTCACATAGCTAGTAAGTGTCTGAGACCAAATTTGAATTTAAGTCTTCCTGTCTCCAGACCCAGCAGCCTATCCACTGTGCTATTTAGCCATTCAATTACTATGACTGGGAGTTCTATATATCAATAAAAACATAGATCTGGTCCTACCTCTACTTATTCAAGCACAGATTTATATGTAAATATCTTACCCTCCTAAAGAAAGTAAGTTCCTTGAGGGCAAGGGATATTTGATTTTTGTTTTTATATCCCCAGAGCCTATCACAGTGCCTGGTATAGAATAGGTTTCTGATATGTTTGTTGGCTGAGTGATTGACTGTTACCACCCTGATTCGAGAAGCCTCTTCAGCATAAGCCTAAAATGCCTAACTACTCTCTGTCCTCTTCCTCAGGTGCCCCAACTCTCCCCTCAACAGACCCTACCAATCTCTAAGTCATACTGATGCTACAAGGAAATGAGCTGTTAATTGGCAATAAAACACACAGAGCTTCTTCTCTATCTCAGATTTGGAGAGGGACTGTTATTACTGCAATAACTCCCTCCCTTATGAATGCCACTAAAGCTAATATTAGAGATTCTTACAGTGCACAGTACTCATCTATAACTCCCTTTCCTCAGAAGACCCAATTTGTCTTTTGAGCACAAAGTCTTATATGCAATTCTCTCAGAAGACACAATTTGCTACAATAATTTGAAGCTACAGATGGAATTTATTATGATTAGAGAACTAGGGATTTGTGTAATGTGAAAACAGGGCCTCTCAAATCATTCTTCACCTCCAGGGAAACTCTGAGTTTTAAATTAAGTACAAAGTAGTTTTTTTTCTTCCATTTTACTGTCCTCTGTCCATTTCCTATCTCATAAAGTCCCTGTTCCATCCAACATTTTTATCAATGACTTTTACATGGGCACAATAATCAGTAACAGACATGTCAAATTTTCTCACTGAATGGAGCTGGGAGGAATAGGTTGATACCCTGAAATTGTGGGCTAAAGCTAACAAGATAAGGCCTTGCACTTGGGTTCAAAAGATTAACTCCACAGATACAGAGGGGTAAGTCTTGGCTAAGAAGTCATTATGTGACTTATTTATTTGAAAAAAGAAATATGGGAGTTTTAGTTGAATGAGATCAATACAGAATAGTCAGTTAGTTGACAAGAATTTATCAAGATCCAGCTATGTACCAAGCACTGTGCTGAGCACTGTGGATACAAAGATGTGATGTGACAACCAAAAGAACTAATGCAATCTGAGGCTAGGTCAATAGAAGTAAAGTGTGCAGAGAGAAGGAAGCGATTGTTCCGTTGCATTCTGCCCTGGGCATGCACATCCAGAAATGTGTCCAATTTTGGTGCCACATATTGAAAACTGGAGAATTTGAAGATGAAGGTGACCTGGAGTGTACAGGGGCTAAAAACCACTAGGATCAGCTGAAGGAATGAGGGAGAAGAAAAAGACGGAGAGGGAAAGCTATAGCAGTCTTCAAATATTTAAAATTTAGGTATGTGGAAGAGAGATTAGACTTGATTTTGCTAGACTAGAGGTCATAATCAATGAGTGGAAGTTAGAAGCAGGAATATTTAAGGTTCAGATAAAGAAAAAAAACTTTCCAGCAATGATGGCTGTTTAAAAATGGAATTGACTATTTCAGGAACTCCAGTATTCAAATAAATGTAGTCTATTCACTTGTAAGGGACTTTTGTAGGTGAGATTCGTGCTTTGGTAATTGTTGGATCAGATGACTTCTGCAGTTAGAAAATTTGGGTTTCAGCCCTCCCTCTAGTATTTAATAACTGTAATGTTAGCAAGCCTCAACTCCTCTGACTCTCAGTTTCCTCATCTATAAGGTTAGAAACATTAATAATTACACCATCTACCTCACAGGGTCACTGTGAAGAAAGGGCTTTGTAAAGTGTAAAGGGTTGCTTTCATTCTTAGGACCTTTGTCCCCTCTAACTCTGATATTCCTATTCTAATTTATACTCTCTAGACCCCACCAACATTGCTGTTTCTGCAGTACAGTATGAAGTTTAATTTCTTTATAAAGGTTTTCTTTATTCCAGATTCTTAAGAGCCATGCTCTTCTAAAAAAAAATACCCCAAACTATAGTCTTTTTCCCCATGAACAAGCCAAAGAGGAATCGAAGAATCCCAGGAAGTACTAAGGCCAAAAAGGATAAAAAAGTTTGCAAACAATCCCTAAATGATGCACCTTCCTGATGTGTTTTCCATACAAAGCCATGGGAACCATCAGCCCAAAGCAGTCAGGCCTTCCCTCCAACACAGTGAAATGCCAGCAGAACCACAAACAACTTCAGGATATGCTCCAAGCACGGTTACATCAATTTTCCTAGCCCCAACCTACCCAAGCAAAATTGAAAACCAAATTCACCACTACTTTCTAGGAATGACCCTGTCACTTTGGTTCTGTGCACCCTCACACTCAGACTTCTTTTAGCCACAGGATTGATTGGGTGACAAGAACCAAGATGTGGCTGAATGGCCCCTAGAACCTACACCTGATTCATAGTGGAAACAGAGAGATCCAAAGCAAACCTCTCTCTCAACTATACTTTTTTTCTTTTCTTTTGGGCAAGCATATTTCTATATTTTGGCCATTGGCTGATAAGATGTTTAGAACATTCAAAATCCCCCTCACACAAAGAAGGTGTTATCTGCCAACAGAGCTCAACTCTGAGCCTGAATCCTTTCAGCCCCTAACTTGTGAAGACATATTAAATATCAACCAACATGTTTATCTTCATTAAACAGTGAACTTCCTTTCAAACAAAATCTAACAGGACAGAGATTACTGTTTAATGCTAATGGAAAGTGATCAAAAGACCCAAGATCCTTTGGCTAGCTTACACTGAAACCTTTTTCCTGCTTTATTTTCCGTGAAAAGTACATCAAAAGATTATACATATCAATGGAGATTTGGATTTTTTTTTAAGCCTCTAGTACTACTGGGAAACTGCACTTGAAACCACAGCAAATGAGGAACAAAGCATTAAACATCGACCTCCACCTTCTTCCTACAACCCACTCTATAAGGTCTATAAATAGACTGGCCTCTGGTCTAAATACACGTGTCCTCCAGAAAGAGATAGCATCTTCTCCTTTTGAGCCATTGCAAATAAAACCCTTATAAATTAATCTCACAAAGCCCGGTGATTTCATTGATATGTTAAAGGGCAAGTTTCATAGGAGCTCAGTCAGAAATACAAAGCTTCCTTCTCCTTTGCTCAGTGGAGAACTCTGTGGAAAGAGCTCTAAGTTCTGGATACCAAAAAGCATTTCTAGAACAATATTGGTTCATGCAGGAACCACAGCCAGGCAGGACTAGTGTGCTTGAACCATCTCCTTTCCCCACCTCTCCTGCCCTATCTACCGTGCCTCCCTAAAATCCTGGCCAGGAGTAACAAGGGGGTGGTAAGACCTACTATTCTCCCCAGAAGAATAAGGAAGCAGGAAAGTAAAATGCAGGGTTAGAGACAGAGTCTCTCTCGCTCCAACTGTAGCATGTTAGCTCCATAATCTTGTAAAGCACTTTCCCTAGAGGAAAGAGAATGAAGGAGATTAGAGATTGCAGGCGCACCCCAATCACAGGAAACCTGAGTGACTTAACTTAGATTCTTTGTCTTGGATGCAAGCTACAAATGGCCATTGCTTTTCTCATACTTCCTCTTGCCATCATAGACAAGCTCATATAAAAACCAACACAGCCAGCAGTTGGAAAGGAAAATATGAAAGCAATAAGTTTTTCACTTCCCTCCCCACAGTCCAATGGAATTTTGTCTCTTTTCTCTGAAATCAAAATTGACTCCTCCTAGTCTGACCAGAAAGCCATGTGTAGTGGCCTCAGAAAGAAAAAAAAAGTCTGTCAACTTGCATTCAACAATACTTCCCTAGCTCAATTTCAAGGATCACAGGCAGAGATTCATTTCTTAGCAGCCTGATGATACTTGGTTCCTATATGCTATTCACTGAGCCCTCAATAATCAGGGATGTGTGTGTGTGTGTGTGTGTGTGTGTGTGTTATCTATCTTTTACCTTTTCCCCTTCTCCTGACCATATTTAAACCATTTTACTTCCTCTAGAGGGTCAGGGAATGATGACAATGTTCTTTTTTAAAAAAAAAAAAAACAAAACTTAATGGAAGTGATTTTCAAGCAAGTCAAAGGTTAAGATCACAGTATTAAGAAGTAGAAGGGTCCTGAGAGATCATACTGTCCAGCCTCATTTTAGAGATGGGGAAATACATCTAGAGATTACCTTACTAAGTCAGGGGCAGAACTGGGACTGAATCCAAGATCCCTTGATTTCCAGTCTATGGTTCCTCCCACTACACAAGTCCAAACCATTGAGGCTACTATTTCAAGGCCCTCCAAAGTCTGGCCCCTCCTAGATTTCCAGTATTGTTGCTTCTTTTCTCCCTTTGTGAACCATTCAGGCAAGTCAAACTGGTCTGCTAAATATTCTTTCCTCTGCTCCTCCCACCCCAGAAGACATTTCTTATAATTTTCTGCCCCATTGTCTTTATTTTCACTACTTCCCATCACTCCTTAATCCCCCCCTTTCCCCAACCATTTTCTCTTCCTAGGCTATATACTATGTATCATTCAAAATCAAGCTTCAGTTTTCAAACTTTTACCAAAACCTTCCCAGCCAACATGAACAATTAAATGTTTTTTCATTTATAGCAATCACTGTCTATACTAATCATTTATAAATTAAACATATACTCTTCTGTAATTCTGTTTTGTATGACTTGTTTTCTCTCAATTGGTTAGCAAAATCCTTGATGGTAGAGAGTATATTTTACAATCATTGTCTACCCCTACATCCCTCATACCCGTCTAACATAGCTCCTTACCCATGGTGGTTCAATTCATCTAATATATAAATATTTATTAAGCATGTACTGTGTACAGAACACTGTGCTGAGAGGAGACTGTTTGTCCTTTGTTCTTGAAGAGGACCATGACTTCAGGGAGGTGATGCCATGAAGTGCAAGTGAATTGGATTTAAGAGAGGGCGGGCTGTGCAAAGTCACCAGTTTCACTTTCTCCTCTGGAGCCATCTGGGTCCAGTGGCCACATATAGATCAGGACAACTGGAGATGGCCCTTGCTGAGTGGATATATAAATTTAGTCCAAGTATGGTCCTTGTTCTCACATAGTTTTCAGTATAGCAGGGTAATGAGACATTAATGCAACATAAATTCATATATAGGGCAGTGAGATGGTACACTGGACCTGCAGTCAGGAGGACCTGAGTTCAAATCTTGCCTCAGACACTTACTAGCTGTGTGACCCTGGGCAAGTCACTTACCCCTGCTGACCTCAGTTCCTTATCTGTAAATGAGCTGAAGAAGGAAATGGAAAACAACTACAGTATCTTTGCCAAGAAAACCTTAAATGGGGTCATGAAGGACACAACTAATCAACTAAACAACAACAATAATTTCATATAATGTAAAATATTACATAAGTACATTAGAAAGATTCAGAACAGTTTATGAGATCCAAGGGAAGGAGCTGTTTCCAATAGGAGTCTCAACATCTTAGTAACAAGTCTGCTTTGCAGATTTGCTTTAAATGAAAATAGATAAAGCATGCACCTCCAACATAATAACGAAGGATAAAAAATAATATATGAAACACATAATACACATAATAAGGAAAAGAACATACTCAGGAAAATGAATCCATCAGAAACAATTATTTGATGCATTTATAAAGGCTAAAGAAGTTATTTCTGGATTACTTCCTTTTATTCTACATTCTTCTATTGTTCTGAATTATCAAGAGTTAAGGGGAAGGTCTAAGCAGAGGCTGGGTGATTTATTATGCCCATGTCTTATGTATAATGGGTACTCAACAAATATGTTTGCTGGGCAAGGTCAGCTTTTCTTACCTTTATCTAAACAAGAATCCTGTCAGCAATATAACCTATATTGAATTGCTTCTCTTCCCAGTGGGAGTGGGTAAGAAGGGAAGAAGGGAGAAAATCTGGAACTCAAAGTTAAAAAAAAAAAGTTAAAAAAATGTTTTTACATGCAACCTGGAAATAAGATATACAGGCAATGGGGTAACGAATTCATCTTGCCCTACAAGAAAGTAAAGGGGAAGGGGAGAAGGGGTTTATGTATGTATGGCGGGGATATAAGAGAGGGCAGACTGGGAGAAGGGGTAATCAGTATGCTTGCCATCTTGGAGTAGAGGGTAGGGGAGAGATGGGAAGAAAATTTGGAACACAAAATCTTGTGGAAATGAATGTTGAAAACTAAAAATAATTAAATTCTGGGGGGGAAAGAAAATTTAATTTTTTTTAAATTAAAAATTAAAAAAAAAAATCCTGTCAGTAACATGAGGAGGGGTCATTCTGCATTCACCCACATACACCCAGAGCTCAGAATTCTCTACAATTGTTCCTGAGACAACCCATTCTACTTTTGGAGATATCTTAATTGCTAAGAAGTCACTCCTCCTCCTCTCCCTGCCCCCTTGCCCCCTAATTTTAAGCTGAAATCAGCACCTGTTCAACAGATTCTCAATGCTCCCAGTTCTACCTACTCTGGCCACTGAGAATAAGTCTATGGCCCCCTACACATGATAGTCTTTTTTAAGCACTTGAAAATAGTTGTTATCTAAAACTATTCATAGGAGGCACTTAATAAATTTAGTGCCGTTTTCTTTAATATCCTTGACTTACAGCCTCATTTATTTTAGTCCTAACTTATTTTTTTCCCCAGATCCAGTATTCTGGGGTCACTCTGTTGGTAATGGCTAACATAAATAACTCTCTCATCCTCCAAAAAAGAGGCAGCTACGTGGCAATGTGGATAGACATCTGGACCTAGAATCAGAAGACCTGAGTTTAAAATTGGTCTCAGACATTTAGTAGCAGTGTGACCTTGGTCAATTCACTTAACCTCTCTTTGCCTCAGGTTCATCATCTATAAAAGAAGGATAATAATAGTATCTTCTTCCCAGGGTCATTGCAAGGATCAAGCAAGATAATGTCTGTACACCTCTTCCTACAATACCCAGCATGTGGTAGGTGCTATAGAAAATACTATTATTGTTGTTAAAAAAAAACACAATTTCCAAATAAGCTTCCTGTGCTGACTGGGGTTATTGCTTTAGTAATGGATATAGAAAGAGGAAGAAAGAAGAATAATTTTGAAAAATGCTTCACTGACTAAAAGTTAAAATGTCAATGAGAAAATAATGAATTCAAAAGCATATTTGAAGTTCTCTGTCTATAAAAATGATATACTCCCAAAGCACAGGATATGAAGACATGCTGATTAGCCCTTTATAGTGAATTTGCTGCTGTTGAAATAGCATTTTTAAAAATAATATTTTATTTTTCCCCAATTACATATAAAAACATTTTTAACATTCATTTTTTAAAGTTTCAAATTCTATTCCTCCCTTACATGGATGGTAAGCAAGTCAAACATATAAAATTGTATTTCGGTGAATTATAGGTCTAATAAAGGGACTGGTCATTGGGGTCAGTTCTTGGGCATAGGCACAGCATGCATTTCTGATTTAAGCCCCAGGTGGGCTTCAGAGTATGCACACGTATACTCTTCTATATGCTTTCCCAATGAAAAAGAGGAGCATTGTGATTGGCTGTTGAGAAGAAACTGAGAATGTTTACAAAAGCCACTAATGGATGACTCTGTTCGCCTTTCCTGGCTGTATTCAAGGAGGCAAGAGAAACCGTAAGCCTTTTTGTAGGGAGAGAGGTCTCAGGCCTTTATTTGCCTACCTGTGCTGTTGTCATGTGATCTGGTAAACACACAGCCTTGCTGCTGCTTCTGATTTTGTACTGTCTTTCTTTCTTGCTCTGAGGTGATGGAATTTTGAATAAAGAAGACACTAGGCTACACTACTGTGAGATTTGAAAAGTTGGAGGAAGCAACTTCCTCTGTCAGCTACAATACATTTGGATGTGAACTTGGAGGAGGAGAAAGTTTATCATAACTGCTTTAAATTTGAGCCCACTATCCCCAGAAGCCACGATGCTATAAGAAAGAAATACCCCCTTACAAATTCAGGGGTATGGTTTGTCCTTCAAATCTTGCTGTATCTTCTAAGTAGGTATCAGTTTGTAAAAGCAAACTGATGTTAATTGACTAAATAAAACTAAGGTATTAATCACTGAACAATGTCTATGATATAAGAAAGATAATAACTGTTCATATTTGGAAGAGCATGCCAGAATGGAGCTAAATCTGACAGCATTAGGTAAAAGTACCCTCAGCCCATCAGGGATACTCCAAGAAGCCTGAAGGAAAGATAAATGCAGAGTCTCACTAGATCGGCATGATCAAGATAGAACATATCCTGTCTTGTCAGTGCTAACACATAAAAATTCAGATATTTTTAGAAAATGGCAAGGGGCACATTATGTGTAAAAATAAGTCAATCGGATCACATAGAGGTCAACAAATTTACATAAATAAATATCACTTTTTATGCATCAGTGCATTTAATAATGCAAGGAATAAAAAAAAGTTGAAATCGAATTACTGACACCTTTTTAACCATCTAGCACGATTCCTCACTGATTATTATTACTAAGAAGGATCAATTTCAAAGTGATTTGTGTCCAGAAGGCCCCAAGCAAGGGCTTAGATGAACACTTCACCTTCATGAGGATTCTTTTAGGGCATAGTTTGGACTAGATAGCCACTGAGGGCCCTTCCAAACCTTCCAAATCTTAAATAACATAATAATTTCTTGTTCGGTCCTTTCAGCTCTGAAACAACAAAATAGCATAATAATTTGTGGTTTAGTCATTTTAGTTGTATCTGACTTATTGGCACCCCCATTTTGGATTTTCTTGGCTAAGATACTAGGGTGGCTTGCCATTTCCTTCTCCAGCTCATTTTACAGATGAGGAAGCTAACGCCAACAGGGTTAAATGACTTGTCCAGTGTCACGTAGCTAGTTAGTGTCTGAGGTCACATTTGAACTCAGGTCCTCTTGACTCTTGGCCTGGTACTATATCCACTGTGCCACCTAGTTACTCCGACAATAATAGCTAGCATTTATAGAGCTTTACAAATATTATTTTATCCTTCCTACAGTCCTGAGAGGTAGGTGATATTATTACCCCATTTTGTACTTCTGGAAACTGAGGCAGATAGCAGTTAAGTGACTTGCCCAAGGTCTCATAGCTAGTAATATCTGAGGCCAGATTTGAACTCAGATCTTCCTGAGTCTGGGCCCAGAACTCTACCCACTGAACTATCTAGCTGCCTCCAAATTCTGTGACTGTTTCTTTCTTGTCCTAACAGCTACAATATACTACAAAATGATAATACCCCAAATTTATTCTTTTTAGAATCAGTTGAATCACATAGAAGTCAATAAATCCACACAAATGATTAACTGAATCACTTTTTTATGGCTACAGTGCATTTAGTAATGAAAGGAATAAAAAAATGAACTAGCATTATTGACACCTTTTTATCCCTGTAGCACACGATTCCTCACTGGTTAGTATTAGTAAGAGGGACCAATTTCTTAAGTGATTTGTGTCCAGAAGTCTCCAAGTAAAGGCTTAGATGAACACTTTACCTTTGTGTTACACAGAGGATTCTTTTAGGACATAGTTTAAACTAGACAGTCAATGAGGGCCCTTCCAAAGAAATTAAAGCATATTTACAAATATTCTTATTTTGTCTTCAAAATTTCCCTGTGAGATGAGAAGATGAAGTATCAATGTAATTACCATCATAATTATCATTATAATAATAAATATCATCATCGCACATGAATACCCTCTTGAGCCTAATGCCTATTGCTGGGTACCTCAGATATAGAGAGACAGAAGGCAAATCTGTCCTCAGCAGGGCTGGCATGCCCTAGAAGTAATACTTTAGTTCTATGGTATACCCCTCTCCAAGAAGAGAGTTGGAGAGGCATGCTATATCAATAATGTATATAATAAATAACAATATAAGACATCAATGAAGGGCATTGGCAATAAGTGCTCAAGGAGTTCAGGGGAGGCAGAGTTCACTGAGGGCTACAGCATCCAAGAAAGGCTTTCCTTACAAATGAAGAAAAGAAAGAGCAGTTTCTAAAATTTCCCAGAGTTCACATGGCTGGTTGCAAGTCATCAGTGAAACTAGGACTAGATGAGTCTCCTTTATATAAATGACGTGTACACATATGATGCACATGTGTGCATGTACATATGTCTATGCACATATCCATATACACGTATGGATATGTATATATGTCTTGTATGTGTGCGTGCACATATATGCATATACAATCACATTATTTCCTTCTTTATATCAGTTTCATTGATGCCTTTTTTTCATCAGAATAATTTCCCAATATACATTCTTCCATAATCACCTAGTGAGCCTTCCTTTGTAAAAGAAAAAGATATGTGACAATAGCCAATGCAATAACCACATGTAATAGTGTTATTCAGTATCCTGCATTCATAGTCATCCATCTCTCCCAACAATGAAGCCCAGTTCTCCAGGGCCAAGAGAGAGCTTATACCTAGATCATAGCTCCCAAACTGCAAAGGACCCCAGAGGTCATCTCTTCCAACCCCTTACTTTTATAGATGAGGAAACTGAGGTCTGTGGAGATCAATTGGTCCAAGGTCATACAAATGTCAGAGGTACAGAATTCAGCTTAATTGTAGTGTTCCTTTCATTCATATTATTGCTGTCACTGAATATGTTTTTCTCTGGTTCTGCTTACTTCACTCTGCATTGATTCATACTAGTCATTTCATATTTCTTTGGATTCTGCAAATCTGTCATTTCTTAGAGTGCAGTGGTATTCTATTATATTCACATACTATAATTTGCTCAGCTATTACCCACTGCATACAAATCTAAAGAGTTTTTTTTCCTGCTACAAATAGTACTGTTCTGAATATCTTGATATATGTGGGAATTTTCTCACTGTCCTTGACCTCCCTGGTGTATATACAAAGCAGTGGGATCTCTGAGTCAAAGGGTAAAAACAGTTTAGTGACTTGTGCATAATTCTAAACCTTTTCAGAATGGCTGGACTAATTCACAGTTCAACCAACAGTAGCTTTAGCTTAAAACTGCACTAAAATTTATGGGATGCCCTGTATATCATCATATTTCCCTCCTTCCTACTTTCCAGTAGTGTGAGGAAGCATGGTATTGTAAAAAAAAAAAATACAGAATTTAAAGTCAAATGACTGGGAGAGTCGAGGTTCATATGATTAAGAATCAAGAGCCAGATCACCTAGAAGGAGCCCTGCCTGGCCACTGAATCCTACTTCTTTTCCTTACTAGCCGTGTGACCTTAAACTAATCACTTAATCTCTCCGAGTTTCAGTTCCTTCATCAGACTGAGGGAGAGCAGACAGGGAGGATATCTGCCCTGCCTTCCTCACCGTCACATGGAAGTTGAAAAAGCTAATGCGATCTTAGGTTACATTAAAAGAGACAGTGTCCAGAACGAAGGAGGTGATACTCCTGCTATACACTGGAAAGGTTCAGTTCTGGCCTTTTGGGGAAGGAAACTGACAAAACATGTTAATCCAGAGAATGAGAATGGTCAGAGGACAAGAGACTATGTCATAAAAGTTAATCAATTACCTAGCATTTATCAAGCACCTACTATGTGCCAGGCTGCTGGGTGGCTCAGCAGATAGAATAATGGGCTGGAGGCAGGAAGACCAGAGTTCAAATCTACCCTGAGAAACTTTCTGACTGTGTGACTCTGGCACAAATCTATGTTTGCCTTAATCAACCAGAGAAGGAAACGATAAACCCCTCCAGTATTGTTGCCAAGAAATCCCCATGAAGGATATTGGTGTGCTGTGGTGCATGGGGTCATGAAGAGTCACACAGGATTGAATAACAACATATGAATCAGGCACTTTGCTAAGCCCTGGGGACAGAAAGAAAGGCAAAAACTAAACAAAACAAACAACCCAGTACTTGCTCTCAAGGAGCTCAAAGACTAATGGCAGAAACAACATACAAACAACTAAGCACAAATAAGATACATACAGGATATGCTGGGGGTAATCTCAGAGGGAAAGCATTTAAACTAAGGAGGACTGTGAAAGGCTGCTTGTAGAAGGTGGGACCTTAGCTGACACTTGAAAGAATCCAGAGAAGCCAGGGGGAAGAGGTGAGGAGGGAGAGTTTCAGGCATGGGGCTCAGCCAGTGAAAAGGCTCCAAGCAGGTGGATGGAATATTATGTGAGAGGAGCCACAGTCATTGGATCTCAGAGTACAGGAAGGGGAGTAAGATGAGAAAGGTAAGAAGGGGCTAGGTCATGAAAGGCTTTGAAAAAAAATCAGTTGAAGGAACTGGGAATATTAAGACTGAAGGAGAAGTTTTAGAGGTGACATAATATCTGAATTCCAGCATCTGAGGTGTTATCATATTAAAAAGGGCTTAACTTTTTTTTTCTCCTGGACCCAAAGGGAAGATCCTACCGTAGGTAGGAGTGCTAAGATGTAAATCATAGCTTAAAAGAAATTAGAGAAATAATTATTAATAACCAATGATTGGGGGAGATACAGAGTTCCTCCTTTTTCTACAGTCTGCATTTCAAAGTTAAGTCTCTTGAAGAATATTGCTGATAATGGCACTGAATTAACTTTTTAAACAATCTTATTTAAACCCCATCCAGAAAGGGAATCCATTGTGTTCTACTTAGGTTTGGGTGGGGATAAAGTCTTTGAATAGATTGTCCAAGGCTGGGGGTAACTAGAAAGTAAATGACACAATCAAAGTTCATTAGGATAAGTCCAGCCCCTTATAATATTCATTCTCATTAATTATTAACCAATCATAGTTGATTGCCATCCTCAAGGACACCCCTCTTCCAAGGACATATAAACATATGGCCTGTGGCCATAAATGTCTTTAGCATTTGAGAGTGCCACTGACCTTTTATTAAAATACTAGCATTGTTGAAAAAATGACTAATTACCTAGAAATTATGTCTCTCAAGCTTCGAAAATTCCACAGAATGAAAAACTATGAGGATTGTCCAGCAATGGGGTGAGCTTTCTCAAGAGGTCATCCTCAGGCTGGATGATAAATTGTGGGGGAGAGGATTGTCTTTCAGGAGGAGATCTATTGAATGGCCTTTGGAGTACCTTCCAACTCTGGGATTCTGGGATTCCTTCTTCCCTGCTTGCTGTGAGGATTAAGTAAGAAAGTATATGCAAAAATGCATTGTAAAGCAATAAAGCACTTTTCAAACACTAAGTTCTCTGAGAAAAGTGCTGCGTGTCATTCAATTTGGCTGAATTTAACATTTATTAAGCACCTTCTACATAAAAGAGATCTTGGTAGGTGCTAGGAATTCAAAAGTCCCTGACATCAAGGAAATCCTTCTTGAGATTCTAATAAGGGGATACAACAAATACACAGCTAAGTAAATACAAGGTAACTTGAAGACAGAAACAGCACTAATGATTAGGAGCCTCCCTTTCCCCCCCTCCACCTCCTCACCCCCGCCCGCCACACACACAATGTCTAATAAAGTGCTAAGAACCAGTTGGTGCTCAAAAACTGTAGACTGAATGAGCTACTCAAATGAATGAATGATCCCTGTGTCAGTATTTGACTCCCCCAGAATTCACCTTGGTTCCCTTTCACTTTAAAAACAACAGTCAGCATTCCATCCAGAGGCGGCTAACCATGAAGCAAAGGGAATGCATTTCCCACTGTGCTGTTCTCACTGAGCTGCCTTGCCCCAGTGATGACTGAGAGCACATCCTGTCCATCTGCTGACTGTATTATCACAGGCTGACTTTGCCAGTCCTGGCTCTTTCAAAGGAGGGAAGTATTTATTGTAGACACCGCCTTTTCCTCATTCTACCCCAAGCCAAACAGCTTAAGAAGGTTCACACAGTCCTAGAAAAAGTAGGCTGTTACAGGCTAATGTTAAGGACAATGTTTATTAAGTTCTTACCCCATACAGAAGCTTGTTAAGAGGCACTGTGAATAGGAATGGTAGAGAGGAGAGAGTAAAGAGGGGTACCAACTAAGTGGAGAATAGGAAGGAGCCCCATTCTGTCAAGACACTTCCTAGCTGTGTGATCCTGGGCAAGCCACTTAACCCTGTTTGCCTCAATTGTCCCATCTGTAAAATGAGCTGGAGAAGGGAATGGCAAACCACTCCAGCATCTTTGCCAAAAAAAAACCCAAATGAGGTCATGAAAAGTTGGACACAACTAAAAAAACAAGCAAACAGCAACAACATTCTTTCAAAGGTATAGTGACCACTGGCTGTTTTATCTTGGTGACAGCATGGAAGTAGGGTACTATACAGGGCAGAGAAAAGGCCTGGGACTCTGGAAATTCATGATCAGGGGATTAGATAATTATACATTTAGAGCTGCAAGGTACCTCACTTCTACTACCTGGCAGTTAGGGAGCACAGAGAATAGAATTCTGGGTTTGGAAAGAAAGACCTGAGTTCAAATATGACCAAAGACATATATTAACTTTGTGACCCTGAAAAATCACTTAACCTCAGTTTACCCAACTGTAAAATGGAGACAATAAAAGCACCAACCTCCCAAGGTTGCTGCGAGGATTAAATGGGATACTTGTAAGTCACACAGTACAGCACCTGACACATAGTAGGTGCTTAATAAATACTTATTCTCTTCCTTTCCTCTTTTACCCCCTCCCCCACATGACCTTAGGCCAAGTTACTTCACTCCTCCAGGTCTCCGTTTTCATATTTGTAAATGGATAGTATTGGATTAGATAGATCTATATGGTTCTTTGGGCAGCTAAGTGGATCAGTAGATAGTGTTGGACCTGGAGTCAGGAAGATTCACCTTTGTGGGTTCAAATCCAGTCTCAGACACCTACTAGTTGTGTGTTATCCTGGGCAAGTCACTTTACCCTGTTTGCCTCAGTTGCCTTATATGTAAATTGAACTGGAGAAGGAAATGGCAAACTCCAGTATCTCTGCAAGAAAACCCCAGATGGGGTCACAAGGAGTTGGATACGACTGAAATGAATGAACAACAACATATGGTACTTTCCAAGTTTAACAATTTCATTAGCTTTTCAATAGTTGTTGCAGAAATCAGAGACAGATCAAAGGTTTATGGGCTGAAGGAATCTTAGATGTTATCAAATCTAAGATCCCTCATTTTACAGATGAAGTCACTGATGCCCACAATGACTTGTACAAAGTCACAAAAGTAATGTATAAGTCAGAGGCAGGATTTGATCCCAGGTCCTCTGAATACAGAATCCTTTTCACTGTGCCACAAAGCATCCCATATGCTACCATGGAATCAATGTATGCCACAATTTTTTGTCTGTAGCAAAAAAAGGAACAAAAAAATAAATGAGCAATGGAAAAAAAAAGAAAAAAAGAGCATTGGTAAAATTTTTTGTTTTTTTTGGGGGGGGGGGGCGGTTATAGTGATATCATCAACTGTTCATAGACTAGGCTTAGCTGGTAATCTAGGGATCTGAAGTACATGTTATTAAATAGCTGCCCAAAATACCCAGCATGAACTGCCGAAACTAGCTGAGTTTCATGCTGGTCCTAAGAAAATATCAACATCTCTCTTAGAATCTAGCCCAATCTTCAATTACCAAATGGCACTCAATGCCATATGTTTTATGAACTGTGTATGCATGTGGCACATATGTATGTGGTATCCATGATTGGAATCATGGTTTCTGAGTGTCTTTCTAAAGATAACAAGCATGTGCCTTCTGTTATCACTAACTTGGATCCAGAAATTGACTTGTAGGACTTTTTGTAGGAATTCAGGGTCTCTTGAAAAGCTTTCCCTTAGTGCAAATGCAAACTACCCAAGAGGAAAAACTAGTGACCCTACTAGTTCAATGGGCCACAATGGACCTGTGCTGGCTCTACTGTCACTGACTTTCTTTGTTCATTTTACATTTCCTCCCTCAACTCTTTACAAACTCTCATTTTCACCCCAAAATATAGCACTTAAATTGGGCAACTGGCTACTGTGAATGATATTTTCCAGAATTGCCTCATAGCCACCTAATCCCCTTAATTTCACCCTTCTCCAACTCATAGTTTCCCAGGGCTCCCTTTAATTACTCAGGCAGTAATATATCTCAAAGACTCTGCTTTGTCCAATGCACATATTCTTACATGCATACGAATGTATAATGTATACATATATGTATATGATGTATAAACAAATTAATATTATATATGTTGTATACATATGCGTATTTTTTATGCTTTTTTTTGGAGTAGAACTCATTTCATTGGTGTTAGAAGCTACCAATGAGGAAACTCCCTCTATTAATGTGGACCAATATCTGTTTTGCAATTTACAGTCTTAAAAGTATTGCCTGTGGGCTCTGAGAGGTTAAGTGATTTGCCCAGGATCATGTGGCTCCTGTCAGAGAAAAGACTTGCATCTGTGTCTTCCTGACTCTAAGGCAGGTAGGTTTCTTATGCTGTCACTGCACACAGTTGGTGATTAATAAATATCTGTTGATTATTAAATGTTTATTGTCAAATTAAATCATCTCAGGTTTCTCTTGGTTTGCTTTTGACAGCAGGGGAGTCCCACATGTTCATGCTTCCAATGACTCTGAAGATCTGTGCAAACTGAGCAGCTCAGAGCTGCAGAGACACAGAGGTTTCTAGGTGAATCACCTATGGCTGCTCTAGGGCAAAGCATAAACAGGAGGGTATGCTGTCTTCCTTCTCTCATAAGCCGACAAGCAAGTATGGCAAGTATGTTCCAGTTAATGTAGGTAACAGCACTTTAAAATGGAATAGCTGTCCCATTTGTTGAGATGAAGGGGCTAGGTTAAAACAAAACCAGATAGAAAGCTTACATCCACATAGCCTTTATGGAGGAAAACAAGCAAAGCTAGGTATCTCATAAACACAAGAGGAAGCATGAGCTAAGATGAACAGATTCGCCCCAGTTCTCTTAGAAGCAGAATGAACTTCTCAGAATCCTAACTGGGAATGATCTACAGTTAAAATAAGCAAGCCCCCTCTTTAAAAGTCCAGATTTGAAGTCCAGCTCTGTTCATAGCAACGTGTGTGACCTTGGAGAAGTCATTCATCTTGTTGCATATCAGTTTCCTCATCTACGAATTCATAAGATTGAGTTATTTGCTGTCTATTATACCTTCCAGCCCTAAATTCTATGCTCCCTTTGAGGTCTGACTTACCTCTTGCTGATTGATCAACCCCTCCCTGTGCCAGCTCTGGTCTTGATGGTCTAATGGTCTTGCTAAATTACATCTTCTCTTTAATGCACACTGGCTGATGAAGAGGTAGTATATTTGTAAAAATTGCCTCTTTGACACTAGAATAAAATTTTAAACTCCCTGGGGATGAGGGTTAGGGACAATCAGCAGGGGCAGTAGGAGGTGGGAGATGGAATTCTGGTAGCTAAGCAGTTCTAGCAAGAGAAACACACACACACCAGGATGTCTTCTGCCTGAACAACAGCCATATTTGCATATCTCTGAAATCATCATAAAGAATCTCTCCATTAAATACTGACAGTTAAGTGGAACTGGTAAATCTCTTCTGTTAAATGAAAACCCAGCTAAATAGAAAAATTCTTCATGCCAGAGGCAGCAAGATGGTATAGTAGATGAAGTACTTGGCCTGACATCAGGAAGGCTTGGTTTCAAATCCAGCCCCAGACACTTACTGGCTATGTGACCCTGGGCAAGTGTCATTTAACCTATTTGCCTTAGTTTCCTCAACTGTAAAATGGAATAGCCCCTACCTCCCAGGGTTATTGTGAGGATCAAATTAGATAATGTCTGTAAAGTGCTTTGCATTGTACCTGTCACATAGTAGGTGGTTATATAAATGCTAGCTATTATTTTCTTAAGATGACAATAGATTATACCAGCTGTCACTTCATAACTTGGAGAATCAGTTCCGGATATAAGATCGTTTTCTGTTATGGGAAGAGTACAGGGATAGGAGTCAGCTTCACTAAGTTCAACTTTAGGCTCTTCAACTAACTGCCTACCTTACACTTTGAGCAAATCACTTGATTTCTCTAGCGCTCAGCTTCCCTATTTCTAGCCCAGTCTAGGTCTAGATCATCTCTTAAGTTGTTTCTAGTTTTAATATTATATGACTCTCCAGCATGCTATTTATTACAGTGTTAACACAGATTCAGAGCTGCATGGGAATTTGGAGGTCATCTAGTCATTCAATAAAGTCAACAAAAATTTATTAAGTGCCTACTATGCATCGGGCACTCTGCTAAGCACTAGGGATACAAAAAAAGACAAGAGATAATTCATCTCATCTTCCAATTAAAAGTTAAATAACAGAAGTGCAATTCCTCTTTTGGATCAGAATAATCTATTTATGATCAGCTTTCACATTATTATTACAATACCAATTAATAATAATGACATTTGCAGATGGATAACATTATTAAATGTCATGATTTTTGTTGTACTGTAAATGAATACAAATTCTACATAGCAGATGTGGAAGTTAAAATTGTTACTGCCAAAACTATAATAATAATAATTATCGATGATGACAATAATTCATATTTACACATCACATCAAGGATTACAAAATTCTTTATTTCTCACAATCCCTTAAATATGTAGTATAGTTATTTGATGTTGTTTGTCCTTTGTTTTTAAAGAGGACTAATGACATCATGGGGTGATGTCTTGATTTATGCATGCATTGGATTTAAGTGAGGCAAGAGTTGTACAAGGTCTTCAACCTCAATCTCTCTTCCAAAGTCATCAAAGTCCAGTGGCAAGACAGAAGTCAAGATGACCCAGGATACAGAGGTTGACCTTGGCATCTTCAATGTCTGACCAATCTCTAAGCATTCCACAGTGCCTGATCTCTCTCCTATCTCATTTGAGCAATCCCTAACCAATAATCTAAGGTAAGGGGTATGGAAGGGAGAGGGAAGCCACTCAATCAAATAAATCATTCATTCACTGACTCTCAAGGTGGAGCAGCCACTTTTCAGGATAAACCACCCATACTTTTCATTCCTGTGAAGCCTCCTTATAAGGATAGGGTTTTTTGGGGGTCAATCAATTACCCTAGTCATTCACAGTAATTAATAAGATGCTATCTATACCTTGATACTTTAATCAGGTGATAATACCTCCACTGAGTTATCCAAATGCATTAAACTAGGTATGAAAAGTCCTTATGGAAAGCAGTATGGAAACCATCACTGGATAAAATAAAATGACACTACACAGGAAATATTTTAGAATTAGTTGAGGAAACTCAATCTCATACTCTGAAGTTAACTCTGAAGAAATAACTATATTTCTAAAACAGGTATCTGGTCAGCTTAATGGTGGAACGGCCAATCCTTAGAACACTGAGGGAAGATAGGAAGGGAGGAAAACAGCATTTAGTAAGAGCCTAGTATATGTTGAGTGCTATGTCTTTTACATATATTCTGTCATTTGATCTTCAGGACTCCAGCAGAGGTAGTATAAAAATTGTATTTTATGAATAAGAACTTGTTTGAGTTGTATCATGCCTGTGGGCACAAAGCTGGTCAAGGCAGGATCTGAATCCAAGTTTCCCTCCTTCATATCTAATGTCCTTTCGCTATACTGTGCTTGACATAAAAATCAGTGTAATAACAATAAATGACATATCTGACATGGGCACAAAAATTTTCCCACAACAATTCTCTAAAGGAAGTCCCTGCAAGTATCGTTATCCCAATTTTGTCAATAAGGTAACTGACACAAAAACATTATTTGTTCAGGGTCACACAGCCAGCACCAAGATTCAGTCCCAATTCTTTTGACTCTATTTTCTCTGTCTTCCCTTCTCTAGTCTAAACATTATTAGCTCCTTTAACTCTTCTTCAAATGATATGGTTTCTGGTTCTCTTGAACAGTTATGTTTATATTTTAACAGTATTAAAAGATTACTAGATTAGTAGAAGGTAAGATGAATTGTATAGATGATGTATATTTGGATTTCAAGCCATTTGGTGAAATCTTCCACGATAATTCATATACTGATCAATCAACAAGTATTTATTAAACACCCACTATGTGCAAAGCATTGTGTTAAGTTCTGAGAATATAAAAAGAGGCAACAGACAGTCCTTCCCTCAAGGAATTTACAAGCTAGAGGAAAAACATGCAAACAAATGTATACAAAGCAGGATAAATAGGAAAAAAATTAACACAGGAAAGAAACTTGAATTAAGAAGGGATGAGGAAGGTTTGGAGAAATGTTACATGGGAAGTGATATAATAATGTGGATTTACACATGATTCCAAAACTGTATCCAAAGAATGCTGTTTAAAAGATTGTTGTCAGCTTAGTGGGAGGTTTCTAGTGGCACACTATGGAGTGCCTTCCTGTTCTAATCCACATTTTTATTAATGACTTGGATGAAGACATGGAAAGCATGATTATCAGATTGGCAGGCACCAAGATAACAGGGCTGATGCCCTGGGTGATAGAATTAAGATCCAAAAAGTTCTCAGAAGATTAAACTGATGAAGTGAAGAAGACAAAATTTGATAGGGATAAATGCAAAATGCTGCTAAATTTAGCTTTTTGTTTATTTCTTTAAAAATACATTGTAAAGGAATAGCATGGGGAAGAAATAACAATTTATATGTTTAGAGCTCCTCCAGGGACCTAGGACCTCAGCCTCCCATATAGCTAGATCCCATTAAAAAATAATGAATCATAAGGGTCACACTATTTGAATTCATACTGCATATTTCTATTGTCCTGGAACCAATTCTCTTATTCTACCTAATTATACTTTTGACTTTAGACTATTTTTTATTATATTTGTACTCACCAAAACCTTAATTCTTCTGGAAGACAGCGTATCCCCAGCCACACTCTCTAGTACGGAATCATGCAACTCCAATTCATTGGGCCAAGAGAGAAGGCATATTCCTGATTCCCTATGGCCACCTCCAGTCCCTCCCTCTTCCACTAGGTACCCACCATTCAAATATAACTCAAACCACACTCAGATAGTAGTTATCTCCAGGTTACTATCCTTCCTTCCTCACAGTATTCAATAACTGGCTCACAGTTTCTTTATCTTTATTCCTAGAGACTTTGATATACTGATTGGTGTCAGTTCAAACATACTGGTCTCCTAATTCCTCAATTCCTATGACTTGCCCTTTTGCTCTACTCCAGACACACATAGGGATAGTCATACCCTTATTCTTGTTATTTACTCATAACCCAGAATTCCTAAACTCCTCTGACAATAACCTCCTAAATTTCCACATCTTCCTGTGCCTTACTCCTACACATATTTTTTTTCTCACCATGCTTTTAAAGTAGTCTATCCCTACTTTTTCTTCAATCCACATCCTTATTCTAGCCTCCCTTTTCTCCCTTTACAATCTTGACCCTATAATTAAATTATACTCTTGAAGAAGAGTACCCTTTACCTCACTTGCTTTTGCCTTTCCAAAACCCAACACCAGGTCACTCCCCACCATCTATCTCCTTCTCTCCTCCTCATGTACTACTTAATGTTGCCAGAAGAAATCACTTGCCAGTGTCAGTTAGGTCTGCAACTAATTTATGTATTAACCTCAAATGGGTTCTCACTGTTACACAGGTATCTTTTGATTCTTCCCTATCACACTCCCAAAAGCAGATGTTCCACACTTTCTCTTTTTCCATCAAGACTCCCATACCACCCCTTCTCCACTACCTACCCACAAAAGACTTTGCCTAATATCTTACTGAGAAAATAGAGGCCATCTAGCATGAACTCCCTTATATACCGTATTCTACACCTTAATATTCCTTGACATGATTCTCCCATGATTTTCCACCTGGCTCCTCTCGTGGACTTCTTGATCTCCAGAAATTCATCATCGTGAAAGATGGCATCAGCTCTGAAACATACCTTCCCAGTGCCTCCTGCCCCTGGGGACCTCCCTTTCTCTAATCAGAGAGGGTAGGAGGTGACCACTAGAGAGCTCCTTCACTGGGGAGGTCCTCCCACATCATCTGTTGTTGCTTGTCCTTCCTTTTCAAAGAAGACCAATGCCATCATGGGGTGATATCCTGACTTGTGTGTCGGCTGGATTTAAGTGAGGCAGAACTGCACAAAGTCTTCAGTTTCATTCTTCCAGAGTCATCCAAGTCCAGTGGCAAGACAAAAGTCAAGATGACTGATAATACCCTGGAGTGCATTGTATGACTTTGATTTCTTCTATATCTGACCAAACTCTAAGTTGGTCTGCTTCAGCCTGCTTCAGTCACCTTCATGGCCATCGGAACAAATTGTTCATACCCGCCTATTCTGCTAGGTCTTCACTTGGGATAGACACCCCCTACCCAACAGGTTTGAGGTCTATCCATTACCCTCAACCTGGTTTAGCCTAGCTGCTGAGCCAATTTACCAGGGTGTGGCCACTGAGCTTGCTACAGCTTCTTGGAGTCACAGGTAAGAGTTGGGTAAAGGTGGACACCAAAGGTGGATGAGCAGCCCTGAAAAGGGCTCAGCAAGCCTTCACACCAGAGGAGCTAGTCCTCCCTGAACATCCCATACATCCCAGATCCTCTACCATTTAAGGAAAAAGCAAGGGCTGTCATCTCATCCTTTCCACCTGGCTGCAGGACTTCATTATATCCCTGTGCCAAGTCCCTTCCCATTTTCAGCTGCTTTTTATGTGTTATTTTCCCCCTTTAGATTGTGAGCTCGTTGAGCACAGGGACTACCTTTTCCCTTTCTCTATATCTCAGCACCTAACAGTGCTTAGCACACAGAAGATGTTTAACAAATGTTTGCTGACTATTGACCCCTTTTACTTTGTTCCTACCATTCCCTCACACTATCTATCCTATAGATCCCTTCCCTCTGCAAGAAGAAACCTAATGTTCATCTCAGAATTTTCATGATACTTCCATCTTCTGGTTCTTTTCCTACCTTTCTGACTATTTCTCAGGCTCCTTTGCAAAATGATCATGCATGTCCCACCCCTTAATCATGGGTATACACATATGTGTGTACATGTGTGTGTGTGTGTGTCCAGACTCTGTCTTGATCTAGCTCTGCTCTCTCTACTCTCTATTCTCTTCTCTCTTTTGTCTTGGTCTCATCAACTCCCATGGGTTTAATTAGCTCTATGGCAGTGATTATCAGATCCCTATATCCAGCCCTAATCTTTTACCTGATCTCTAGTTTTACTTCATCAACTAGATGTTGGATATATCTAAAAAACTATCACAAGGGCATTTTAGACTCAACATGTGCAAACAGGAATTAAAAGCTCATTGTAAACAAAAAACACACATATTTACTCATTCATCTATCTTAATTTATGTATTTGTTAAAAACACTTCTCTCCTCCAAATGATTTCCATGCTTCACAGGTTTGCAATCTTGGCATTTTCCTTGAATTCTTCCCTTTATTTTTCATATTCGCTCAATTGCCAACTTTTGTCAACTCTACTGCCATGACATTTATGACATCAGTCCTCTTCACTCACATGGTTACCACCCTAGTTCAGTCCCTCATTGCTTCTTGTGTAGAGGACTATAACACAATAAGCTGGCTTGCAGGCTCTCACCTCTAATCCATCCTCCACACAGTTGCCAAAATAATCTTCCTAAAACACAAGTCTAACCATGTTATTCCTCTGTTTAAGAATCTTAAGTGACTCACTATTATCACTAAGATAAAATATAGGACCCTCAGATTAACATTTAAAACTGTTCACAGTCTACCTGCAGCTCACCCTTTCAGGTTTACATTCCAGCCACTATGGCCTTCTTTCTGTTTCCTAAATTCAAACTTCCCTTCTTTGCTTCCATGTCTTGGCACAAGCTGTCCACCAAACCTGAAATTTACTCTCTTCAAACCTTTGTATCTTAAAAAGGCCGAACTCTTGCACCATCTGTGACGTGAAGCCTTTCTAAATGCCTCTCGTTGTTATTGTTCTCTCTCTTCTAATGATAATACATATTCCTATCTATTTACATATTAAAATCACTCTCACATCCACAAATGGAATTGTCAGGCTCTACTGGCTGTGGACTTAATGGATTGAGGGCTCAATATAAGCCACCAGTGTGATGTGTTTAGGAACAGTCTAGAATTAGAGAAATGTTGCCCTGTATTCTCCCCTCGTCAACTTCGTTCTGGGGCACCAGATTTAGGAAGAGCACTGACAAGTGGAATCAAGTAGTATTTGAGACTCACAATGACATCATTTGAGGAGCAATTTAGGAATTTGAGGATGTCTAGTCTGGAGCATAACCTCTGGAGAGCCACTAGGGAGCATGTGACAGTTGTCATCACATTTCTGAAGGACTATCTTCTGGAAAGAGGAAGTGTAAAAGATTAAGACGGTGAACAGAAAGGACCAGAGGACAATAAGGGGTTACTGAAGCAAGACAGAACAGACTGTTTCATCTGTATTGCATAAGGAACTATGTTAAATAGCCACCATTCTGTACGGTTCCAGATGGTAGAAGTAGGACTAATGGGAAGTTATAAGGAGGCAGATTTTGGCTAAGAGCTTTTTAACAATTGGAGCTATCCAAAAATGGAATGAGGTGATAGCAGAGTTAGTGAATTTTCCATTTCTGGAAGTATACCAGCAAATGCTGGATGACCACTTGTCTGGGATTGTTCTAGAGGCAATTAGTTCTTACACTGGCCAATTATGTGACCTTAAAGTCCCCTTGTAACCAAAGAGTCCATGATTCTAGAATGATGGCAACAATGATGCCAATTAACAATGAAACATACGGATAACAAAAAATAGCACAAGAATCTAGCCATTAAGGACAAAATCCTGCTTCTGTGAGAACTTCTGATAGTGAGGACTGAGGAGCTAAAAATACATTTTGTCACCTATAGGTCCAGATATTGAAGGCAAAAGAACAGGGAGAAAAACCTAGTTAAGAAACTCAGCTAGAATTATTTAAAATGCCCCCCCCCCTTTTTTTTCAGACTTGTACCTGAACAAGCATTTCCTGTGAAAGTAAAAAAAAAAAAACAAAGAAAGAAAGATATAAGGTTTAAATGAATACTGACCTTATGGGAAAAGCACGTTGCTTTCTCTTCACCAAGAAACAGGTCTAACTTCTTTGGAAAACTGGAAGAAAAAAAGATAAGATTAAAAGCAATTAAGTTTTTTTGAGTTGATTCTGCAAATAAGCAAAACTCAGTAGTCCTGAAGCTCTAAATGAAATGTCTGAAGATAGCAAGTAAAACAACAAACAAGTAGAAACCACTCCACATGCTGGTGCATCGCTGGGACCGCTGTTAATTGGCAAATGCGAGTGAAAAGCACTTTTCAACTGTATCCGAAAAGTCGCTACGCTACATATGCCCCTTGGTCTAGTGATGCCGCCAGGAGACACTGCTTCCCCATGGCACCAAACTACCTGCAAAGCAGGGAAGAAAAAGCATTGTAGACTGGGAAATCTTTTGGAAAAAATTATGGACTGTTTCTGGTTCATTAATTAAACATGACAGTGCTTTTTTTTTTTTTTTTTTTGGCCATTTCACAAACTGATAAACTGCTGATACCAGAGAAGGGGATTACAGAAAACAAGAAGCTGGGAGGAGGAAATTATTTTTGCAGTAAACCTGATGAATCTAGTCTTGGACTTGTTGAGCTTGAAGTAATGGATTCAAAAGTGGAGACATATTGTAGGGAATGAGGTTAAGTTAAAAAGTTGGTAACACAAAGGTAGTAGTTGATGGCATATCTGACATGTCATATATGAGATCTCTCAAGAAGTTAATTTGGAGGAAGAAAAGCAGTGAGTGGGGGGAAAGGAACCTAAGTAGAAATTAAGAGACAGAAAGAAGAAGAGGCTCCAGATAGGACGCAATGAATTCACAGAGTTAGGCAGAAAAGGATGTCATGGAAGCCAAAAAAAAAAAAAAAACAGAAAATCACCTATATAAAATATCAAGAACAGAAGGAAGGGTAAAGGAGATAAAGACTGCCAAAGGCTGGACCATTTGTCAGGGATGTCATACATAGGTCAAGATCAATTCTTGTAATTTCTAAGGCTTTTTACAATTTTGAGTCTAGGAAAAGAGAATGAGATTTGGTTAAATGCCACTCACTGCACACAGTACTTCATCTCCCAGTTATGCATTTCCCCTGGAAGTCCCCCATGCCTCAAATATTCTGCTTCCTCATCTGTCTCCTAACTTCTCTGGCTTCCTTCAAGTCTCAGCTACAATCCCAACTTCTAGGAAGACTTTTTCAGCCCCCTCAATGCTTTCCCTCAGAGATCACCTTCCATTTACACTCTCCATTTTTTGCATGTTTGTAGTTGTTTATACATCTCCCATTAGAAAGTGAATTCCTCAAGGGCAGATACTGTTTTTGCTTTCCTTTATATTCTTAGTGTTTAACACAGCGCCTAGCTGTAATGTTAATTTAAGATTTCCCAGGCCCATTAATAGGTCTCAGGTGGAGTCCATTTAGGGAAGCTTGTTTAGGGGAGGTTTGCCATTTCAAGGCTTTCACACGTTTTGCTAATTTCTAATTAGGCACTGAGTCATGAGGCTTGTGATGTCTTCTGGCTCTGAGAAGTATATATATATATATATATATATATATATATATATATATATACATACATACATACATATATATATATGTACTCTTGAGCTGGTATTTTGCTTTGGGGGCTAGCTTATGAGAAGGGTCTTGTGATTCCCTGGTAGAGATTCTGAGTATTCAGAGCTCCCCGACTGCTCAGATGTAAAGGCTCTCTCAATCCAGGGATATATGTAAAGTGCAGAGTTGATTCAGGCAGTCAGAGCCCTGTCTGTTAGTCTTTATTTCTCTGCTTGTATTTTCTCTGAAGTTCAGGGTACTGACTTTTCTCCTGAAACAGTGACTGTAATTAAAAAGATGTTGACCCCTTAAACAGCTCTTTCCTAGTAAAGCAGATCCAAGAACCTGTGTTAGCTGCCATCCTGAGTAGGCCAGTGTGGTTGCTGCTATGCTAGCATATCCTAATCCCTTAATAAATGCTTGTTTGCTGGTTGACTGGAAGGGGAACTGCTAACCTTAAAAAGAATAATTTCAGAGAAAAGGTCTGGGTACCAGAGGTCTCCATATATACATTATGTTCATGTCCCCCTCTATGCTCATCCTTTATGAAATACCCCCTAGTACTTGTCTAAGTTCTGCCTCCCTGAAAGGATTAGCTCAAATCTTCTGCTGTAAGGCCTTCTCCAATAGTTCTAAAACTTATTGAGTTCCAATCTTCCAAGCTCTGTGCTTACTGCTATATACACTGAAGTTAGTATATATCACTACTTTGTAGTGCTGTATTTTCATTCCTCTTCTTTCCTAAAGAGATTGAAAGCATCATGAAGGTAAGGGTGATATTTTAAATCCTTTTGTACCCTCAGAGTATAGTATCTTGGGTTCAACAAATAGATGATGAGTGAGGCACTATGGTATAATGGAAAATATCTTGTATTCAAAACTCAAAATTTGTGGGTTCAAACCCAAGTTCTACTTCTTACACGATTTATGTTGACAAAGCAAATAAGCAATAACTTTATACCCACATGTGAACTTCTTACAAATTCAAAGTAAAATCAAAATAATTTTAGAGGTTACTAGTGGTTAAGAGAATCAGGAAAGGCCTTATTATCTCATTTGGTCAGATATATGGTAGTAGACAAGATATTTTTAGAGCCTAGTGGTAATTTTGGACAAGACTATTCCTGGTAGGCATGAAATCATGCATTTGCAGCTAAGGAAGATGAGTGACTATCTTGATTTCATACACACAAAGGAGGAATAAGTAGTTAAAGGATACAGCAGAAGGCAAGCTAGAAATTATACATCCCTGGGTGACCACAGGTATTATATAAACCTTTCATTTAAACTTGGATACCTGTAAAAACACTGGAAGATGTCAGACCATTTAGAAGACTGCCAACTAGTACATTTTGAAGCACACGTTTTGTCAGGGCAGTCTAATTTTCTTCTAAAAAAGACTGGCTGGCTTGGTAAGTGATGAGGAATCAATCAATGTAATATGTTTTGAGTTTCATAAGACTTTGGATTCTGTATCTTAACTTCATCAAATATATCAGAAAACATCATCTGTAGCAAGGCTTACCAACAGGTTGGGGGAATGCCAATCTGAAGTCTGACGTTATCATTCAACTAAAATTGCTCTCTCTAAAGTTACCAATGACCCTTAATTGCCAAATCCAGTGGCCTTTGCTCAGTCATGCTTCTTGACCTCTCTGCAATGCTTGACACTGGTTGACTATTCTCTGCTCCTGGATATTCCCTCCTCTCTGGGGTTTCATGGTACTGTTTTCTCTTGGTTCTCCTTCTCCTTGTTTAATGTACCTTCTCAATCTCCTCTGCATGTCCTGTCCTCCAGCTGTGGATGTAACCCAACACTTTCGCCTGGTTCTTCTCTGTCTAGACTAGCTCTCTTGAGAACCTCATAAGTAACCATGATTGAATTATTGTCTTAATATAGATGATGATTGTACCAATATGTCTAATCTTACTCCGTCTCCTGAGTTCCACTGTTCAATTAGCAATATTGTGCATTTCTAACTAGATATTCCATAAGTATATCAAATTCAGTATATCTAAAATATAACTCATTCTCTCTACCCATCCTCTTGGGGGAAAAATCCTCCTTCCCATCTTTTCTATTTCTGCAAAGATCCCTCTAATTGCCCAAGTTTCCATCTTTAGTCATCTCTATCGCTTTAATTTCCTTCATCTGCCATATTAAAAAAATTGGTCATCTTGTAATTTTACCTTCATAATATTTGTCACATTCATCACCTTCTCTCCACTGATACCACCCCCCCACCCCCACCCCCCAGTTCAAGCCGTCACAAACATTTACCTGGAATCCTCACAGTTGCCTCAAGTCTCTGTGTTCTCTATTCTATTCCTTACACAGATGCCAAAAACAATATTGCTAAAGTATGTAACTCCCCCCAATCAAAGAGCTCCAATAACTCTGCAGTAACTCTAGGATGAAATATAGACTTCTTTGTTTGAATATTCACAGTCTGGCCTCAGCCTATTTTTCCAGTCTACTCCTCTTCATGCATGCTAAATTCCAGACAAACTATACCACTTGGTGCTCTTTATATCACAACATTCCATCTCTCATCTTTGTGCCTTTCCATAGGTTTTCTGTCCTCTACTCCAGAATTCAGCATCACAGAAAGATTCATCTCAACTCCTCTGTGAAGCAGCTACCAATGTCATCAATAGTCACCAGCTGGCCAGATTTTTTTTCAAGTTCATGTCTTTCTAATATGAAAAGAGAGGTCAATCCCAAGAGAGTAAGAGCTATCATGACTTTCAGTGGAAGTCACTGAGAGGGCTAAAAGGTCTTTAAAAAGTCTTAACCATCCAGGCAGAGTGGGCACAGCAGCACAGATGAAAGTCCTGACAGCCCCACCAGAATAGGAACAAATTGACAAACATCTCTCAATTATTTTGCATCTTTCTATTATGTGTCACAAGCACACAGTCCTATAATCAGCATACAGAAGGTCTTGAATAACCCCGATTAATATTTTGCTTAGCTATCAGAGCGTAGCAGACAGAACACACTCTCATCTGACCTAAACTCAAAGTTAATCATTGAAGCGCAGTCTTTCAAGGCAGCTCAGAGAAAGTCATAAACAAACATGGCAAGAACTTGGTCTCATTTGGATGCCATTAGTCACAGTAAATACACTTGATATCTCCCTTGCCTGTACCATTAGACCCTCAGCACAAGTGAATGACTTTTATGCATATCTCTGGACATCCAATCATTTGAAGGACTTTTTCACAGACCAACTCACTGATTGGAATGAAATAACTTGATTGAGTCCGTGAGCAAAATATAGCAGTCCTTAAAAATCTTTACTAATGATTAGATGATGAACAAGAGAGTTTGCTCATTATGTTCATACAGAAGATCAAGTTGAGAGAGGTGATGATGCACTTCGGTAGAGGATGTGGTAAGAATTCAAAGTAGTCATGATAAATTGGATAAATTATTAGTAATAAATAGAATAAAATTGAATCCAAGCAATTTAAGAGCCCTGTTCTTAGCAAGCAAAAACATCATATAGAAATAAGTGATAGGGAACAACTAGGTATATGCTAGTATGGAAGATAGGCAAAAATGGAATCAATAAACAAGCATTTATTAAGCATTTACTATGTGTAGAGAACTGTGTTGTTTGGGAGACAAAAGTGAAACAATGCCTGCTGAAATGGAGTCAACATTGTAATGGGAGAGAAAAAGATGTATTTGTCCATATTCATGTGTTCACATACATACATGTATATATGGACCCACATGTATGTTATATATAATATATACATGTGCCAATATATTAATATTATATATTACTACAAATTAGATTCTATATATCCATGTGTATATATGTATATGTAGATATATTTTATATATATATATACATATACACATTCATATCAGATAGTTGTGAGAAAAGGCTTCATGTAAAAGATAGCACTTAAGCTGAGTCTTTAATGAAACATAGGTTTTCAAAAGATATAGGTGAGGAAGAGCTATATTCCAGTCAAAGGAGCCAGCCTATGCAAATGCACAGAGAAGGGATATGAACATGTTCTGTATACAAAATAACATGTAGGCTAAAATGACTAGGTGGCAGATTTCAAGAAAGAAGGTAATGGGCAAAAGACTGGGAAGATAAGAAGGGACAAAAGGTGGTGAAAAGCTTTAAATACCAAACAGTAGATTGTCTTTCATCCTAGACAGACACAGTGGAGTTTGTTGAGTTGATCAGACCAGTACTTCAAGAAAATCACTAAACAGCTATGGTGGAAAATAGGATCTGTAGCAGGGAGAGATCTGAGGCAAAAAGTCCATAAGACTACTACAAAAGACTGGGTGAAGTAGGATAAAGAACTGATCTAGAGTGGTAACTGTGTGACTAGAGAGGAGAAAGGATGCATGCGAGGAATAATGGGAAGGGAGAAGAAACAAGATTTGGTAATTAATTGAATATGTGTTGAGAGAGAGTGATACTATGTATGGGGCAGGGGTAGGGTTCACTCAACAATAATAAGGAAATTAAGAAGAAGGTTGAGTTTAGAGGAAAGGTTACAAGTTCGGTCTAGATATGTTGAGTGTGAGATTCCTACGGGATACACACAAGGAAGCTGTCCAGCAGGTAGTTTGTGCTTCAGAACCAGCTCAGTGTCACTTCTATTGTTATAGCCTATAACTCAAGAAGGATATGGTAACTTGGGAACAGAGTCAAAGAAAAATGCAACTGATTTTTTCTATTATACAGCACAGAGAGTCCACCCTACGGATCCTATCTGAATCTCATGGCATCACCACAAATCCTACTTCAAAACAATAAATACCACACTGCTAGAATTAGGAAGAGTTCTTCTATTAGATGGGAAAGAAAAAAAATAATTCTTAGAATAACTATTTCTGAATCTGGTGTTAGGATATCCCAGGATATCTCTAGTTGTTTATCTCTACTCTCTTAATTTTAATCTATTTTATTACTAAACATTATTTCTGTGTCATTTCTAATGTTATAGCCTATAATTCAAGAAGGATATGGTAACTTGGGAATGGAGTCAAAGAAAAATGCAATTATTTTTTTTAAGTACTGGTACATAAAACCTAGAATTTAAACCTTTAAACCTAGTTTAAAGTCAAGCACAATAAAGAAGCCCTTATTATGTGCTAAGTAGTGATGAGGTTACAGATACAAGTAAAAAGAAAGGTCAGTTCTACCTTCAAGGAGCTGACATTCTAATGAGGGAAGAGAACACATAAAAGAGGTATTTAAAAGCTTGGGAGGGGGTTTAGGAAAAGGACTAACTTTCCTTGGACCGAAGGAATGGAACTGGAATTTAGCACATTTGATAAAACTTTTCTCAATATGATTTTTCACAATATGGAAAGATATGGTTTGGATGATGGCACAATGAGGTGGATTAGATTAAATGGTCAGAACCAAAACATGTTCATTAAATGGACATCTAGAACAGGATTTTTTTTTAACTCAGGGTCCCTGGACTTACTTTTTGTTCATTTTGTATTTTGATAAATACTTCAATATGATCAATTTCCCTGTAATCCTATATAAGTTATTTTATGCATTTAAAAATATTATTGGATGAAAAGTTCCACAGGCTTTGGTAGGCTGCCAAAGGGGTCCAGGATAGAAAAGATTAAGAGCTCCTGACTTTGAGGGAGGCCTCTAGTATAGACAGACCCCTGACCAACTATGTTCTGTTCACCATTTTTAATAACTGACCTAACTGAAGATAGGGGGTTTTCTGTTTATTAAATCTGTGAAAGATATGAAGCTGGATTCTACTGAGCAGGATAATTAGGACTTAAAATTTCATGTTTATGACAGGGTAGAACTGTGGTCTGAATTTAATAAGATGAAATTCAACAAGGATTAATGTAAAGTCCTGCACTTGGGTTAACAGAAAAATCCACTGCACAGCTGTAGAAGAGAGGAGGGAGGGCTAGATGACTGTCCATGTCAAAAAGACAAGAATGTTTCAGTGGAGTACAAGTTCAAGGAGTCAGCGACATGGTGAAGCAGTGTTTTAAATTACTGTGATCTTAGCAGGCTTTCAAAGACATATACAGAAGATGAGAGGTGAAAAATCCAGTATAATTTGGTCACACCACATTTAGAATACTCTTTTCAGTGCTGAGTGCCACAGTTTAAGGGGAACATTAACAAACTGAAGCAAATTAAGAGAGGGTAACTAGAATGATAAGTGAACTTAGTTCTAAAGTCAAATGAAGATTGATGGAATGGACTGGAAATGTTTAGTTTGCAGAAAAGCAAGCCATCAGTGCATGACCATCTGACATGAATTTTGTCCGTATTCTCCCACAAGTACAGCATGGAGAGTCCACCCTATCCAATAGAAGCCTTTCTCATTTTCTCCTGACACTGAGAGGATCCAAGAGCACACAGACTTTCCATCTGCCATCCTTTGCCTTTGCTATATGGGCAACCTATCTTATTTTTCTATTATACATTACCTTCAATGGATCCTATTTGAATCTCATGGCATCATAATAAATCCTACTTCAAAACAACCTTTTCCTTGGACTACTATAATAAGTGAACTTGCCTCAAACCTTCCCATTCAAAAACCATCCTCTAGTAAATCAATTAATAAACATTTATTAAGTCCTTACTATGCACTAGTATTGTGCTAAGTGCTGGGAATACAAACAAAGTCAAAAGACACCCCTACCTACAATCTAATGGGGGAGACAACACATTAAAAGAAGCTGAGAAGTGTTGGCAGGATTGGGGGTGAGGTGTGTACCCAGTGTGGAGACGTACTTCAACCTGCAGATGGGTAAGGAATGATAAGATGGTTGTCCTGGGTGTTCTCCTTCAATGAAGGATCTGGGAGAATATTTTCAATGCCTATTCTCTATCTTCTCAAATCAGAGGGATAGAGGGGACCCAAGGACAGGGGATATTGAGGAAGTGTGTGTTTCAGAACTGATGTGATCTTGCAGGAAGATGAATTCCTGAAGACAATGATGAAGTCCAGGAGAGTAGTGAGGTAGGAAAGGATGAGGTGGCTGCCCTGGCCCCACACCCTAAATGAAAGATCTGGGAGGAGCTCTCTACAACTGTCCTGAAGTGTAGGCTTGACCATGTCACTCCTCCTCCCAGTGAGTTCCCGTGGCTCCCTATTTAATAGCCAATTCAATAATGTGTTAAATATAAGAAATAAATATAAGAAAATAAGAAGTCTCTGTGCCTTCACATTGGCTGTCCCCAAAGGTTGGAATGCAGTAAACCGTCATTTCCACCTCTTGGTTTCACCTCAAATTCATTCTTCTGCAGGAGGCTTTGCTCAGATCTCCCTTCTCCTCCCTAATTACCAGTATCTTCTCCTCCCAGATTGCTTTCCATTTACTCTGTATATATTTTGTATGCATCTTGATATGTATTTCTCTCCCATTTAAATGTACTATTCTTGAGAGTAGGGTCTGTCTTTGACTGTCTTTTCATTACCAGCATTTAGCACAGTGCCTGTTACATAGAAAGCACTTAATAAACTCATATTTACTGAATGACTATAAGCCAAAAGAGGACAAAAAAACTCTCAAAATGACTAGAAAATCACAGTCCAGGTACAAAGTATATGTCCAATGAATGAATGGTTGCTGAAGTGAACTCAAACTACTGAATCTGCATTTTAAAAATAACAGATATTTTTAGGTGTAACCTCAGTCTCAAATCCCATTAATATGAGATTTTCTCTTTACTGGTAGAAGTCAATGCCTAGTACCAGCAGAGCTGATAAGAGTGAGAGAGACGAAAAGGGCAGTCTCTTTGGGTCCACTGAGTCTCTCCACACTTTGCGGTCACTTCTCATGCTTCTCATTTCCATTTCAAGAGAGAAGATGAGCAATGCCAACCTTACTTCAGGTTGCTAATAGGAGAAGAGATTCTAGGAAGAAGCCAACCTGAGATATGCTGGCATTCTCTACTATGTCCCTGTCCATAGTTTGCTATACTAGAGTTTTTTGGGGAATTTCCCATTTGGATGAGATGTGGGACACTTTTTCTTGGTTGAGCTGTTATCTCATTCTCAATGGGAGACTTCCCTCATTCTGTATTGCAGGGTATATATGTTCACATGTATACTTTTTTTATTTCTGCTTCATTATCAGCTTGGATGAATGAATGTCTTTGCTTCTTTCTATGTATATCCATTGAAAAACTGGTATTTGGTAGGAAGGGAGTCAAGCCTTTGATATAAAGACTGTATCTTCCTTTCCTCATTAATAAACAGCGATCAGAGGTTTAGCTTGAAATTGAAAACCATATCTCCTGGATGAATAATATTTAAGAGAAGGGCGGCTAGGTGGCTCAGTGAATAGAGTCAGCCATGGAGTCAGGAGGACCACTCAAATCCAGCCTCAGACACTCAACACAAAATCTAGCCATGTGACCTTGGGCAAATCACTTAACCCCAATTGCCCTGCCTTCCCTCCCTCCAAAAAAAAAGAAAAGCAATAATATATAAGAGAGGAGACAGATATAATTCTAGCACAGTACCTCATCTCTCTGAGGAGAAGAGAGTCTTGGCCTCTGCCCTCCACCTCCTTCACCTCCTGGCATGAATTAACACCTTCCTTGGAGAAGGGGAGGGAGATGTCTATTCTACCTCCTTTTGACCTATACAACATTACCGCCAAGACATGTGTGGGTGTCACATATATAATACTCTTCCAACAACTCTGTGCGGAAGAGAGTAAATGCATTATTATCTCCATTTTATAGAAGAAGGAACTAAGGGTCAACGTGGCCACACAGGAAATGTCAAAACTAGCTTTTGAACCCATATCTATCTGACTCCTGGTCCAAATATCTTTTAAAATTATGCTACACTGCCTTGATAATTTAATAAAGTCTCCTTAGGACTATTAGGATTTCCTGTAGTATGGGGCAGAAGAACATTGTTGAGGCACTCAGGAGAGTATGTTCTACAGGTCTGACTAATAGAATAACATCTATTAAAGTAGATATTTAGCACTCTGCTAGGCAAAAAAGAGAAAACATAAACGAACTAGATTAAATCAGTTTACATCTGTGTTTCAGTTTCCTCCTCTCAGGAGGTTTGCAAGAATGACAATGGGCTTTAAAAATATTCAGTAATTAGAGGTGGCTAGGTGGCTCAGTGAATATAGCACTGGCCCTGGAGTCAGAAGGACCTGAGTTCAAATCCAGCCTCAGACACTCAACACAATACCTAGCCATGTGACCTTTGGCAAATCACTTAACCCCAATTGCTTTACCTTCCCTCCTCCAAAAAAGAAAAAAAGCCTAAAAACATTCAGTAATGCAACCTTCAAGTATTATCAATATTACTTGTTCAACTAGAACCTAAGCTTGAGTTAGACCAAGATACCAACAGCATTTATATAGTAGTGATTTATCAATTTTCTCTAAGGTGACTTTTGCTAGAATGAGAAGCTTAGAAAGCGTGTTAGGCATAGTTGTAAGAATTAGGTAAAGGTTAAATTATATGACCCTTAAGGTCCAATCTAACTTTGAGATTATGTGTCTACCCCTCTCTTTTGCCCTGTCTGGCAGTAGCTAATAATTGTGATGGAAGGATAACATATAACATATATCCCCATGCCCAGGAAAGTTTAAGAGAAGGGAAGGAGGTAGAACTAAGGCCACATGTTGGCATATGTCTCAGTGAAATGCACTCAACTGTTTTTTGTGCTTTCTTTCAAAGTCTGCAACTGAAAGGCTCAAATTGGGAACTGGGAGGTGGGGGCAAATGTGAATCAAGAGAAGAGTCATACATTGGTAAGAACATTCTAGAAGGGTAAAAATTATTATACTTATGACACACAAGGGAGAAAAACATATTCCTTGGGTGGACCAAAGTTTAAGGGTTATAGATTATGAGATTAAAGTAAGAAACCATCATCTCCTGTTGAAACAGAAAAGTTTTCTCACTCTTCTCCCATTACTCCTACATTTGGATATACTATTCTACTTGACTATATTCACTTGAATGTGAATATGTGTATATATTTATATATTTACATATATGTGAATATATATACAGTTGTCTGTTGCTGATTCAATTAAATGAAGATCACACTATATCTAAAGTACTTTCAACTTTAAATCCTAATTTGTGAAATGCAAACTTCTACAAGTTTAACTTTGTATCACACCTAACTAGATTCCATGCAGTTGGATTTCATACAAATAGCCTGGAGATTATCTGTTTGTTGTTTCTGGGGGAATCTGGACCTGTGATATCATCAGTGTAGGGAATTCCAAATGATGAAACTCTTTCCAATGATCCAGATCAGCAACTAATGTGTGGTTTTTTAGAAGTCTTACACACCTGCCTGCGGCAGCAGGAGATAAAAAATAAATAGCATGTGTCAATAGCAGGGCTGAGATTCAGGTCTTCCTTGCTTCAGGGTCAGTCTTCTATCCACTCCACTACACTGTCATTTCATTATAATGTTATGAGCCTGTAATTCTATGACATTCTATTCTACTGGGTACTACATAATAAACCTTTTCCATACAAACAATTGTTCTTAAGTCAGTACAAAGATATAAGTCAAACTGATAAAGTATGAAGGTTGTCTCTATTATCATGCTAAAAGATGCTTATTTCCCGTTCATCAGTCAACTGGAAGGTAGGGTACCAAGTTTCATTACATAATATTGAAGGAAACAAATGCACCCCTCTAAATCAACTCAACAAGAGGGAGCGATTGCTCCTTGAAATAAACAGTGACCACGTGTGACATTGGCTCTGTTTTGACACCTTGTCTATTATAAGGCCATGTCTATGAAGTTAAAACAAAGTAGAACATTACACAATTATCTGGGAAATTTCAGACCATATGGTTCTGACTCAATTATCCAGATGGGTTGTGAGACTGTCCCAAATTCACAGGGTAACTGCAGAGCCTTCTGTTTTGCTTGGCTGGTAATGCAATGGCCAGTGAGCACCAACAAGGAATTTCATTCACATTTTGTGAACAAAGGGTAGGTTATAATTTTTGTTATCTTTATACTTTCCAGAGAACTAGCAGCACTAGAATATATATGTATATGTTTTATATACACACACATACCCACATATAATATATACATATATGTGAACATATATAATGCATGCATGTGGATATGTGTGAGCTAAAGATTTTTTAAATTTAAGATAGAAAACTGAGATTTCTATAGTTAAGTAATTCATGCCATCGCCACTGCCCCTCTCCAAACAAACAAAAAAACCAACGGACTATATTAGATTTCCTGCAATAAAGACATCATGGCATATTAAGAAGGAACTCTGAGTTCTAGTGTGCACTCTTTCACACACTTCTAGCTGTGTGAAAATGGGTATGTTACTTACCACTCTGGGCCTCAGTTTGCCCAAGTGTAAAATGTGGGTATTATATTGCATCTTCTCTGAAGTGCTATGCTATTATGTATATATCATATATACATAATATATGCTATTATATATTATATATAGCATTATAATATATATAATATATGTAATATATGCTATTATATATATTATATAGATCCTACGGAGTGCTGCACTTTGTCCCCATTACTGCCTCCATGCTTTTATGCATGCTGTTATCCCAGTACAAGATTTCTTCTTTCAGCTAAACCAAAATTTCCACATCTTTCAAGGTCTAGTCCATCATCATCATCATCTTTATCATCATCATTCTCTTAGTTGCTAGCATTGAAGTTAGCTCTTCAAGGTTTATGAAGTCCTTTACATGCCTCATCCCATTAGATCCTCACAATATCCCTATGAGATAGGTATTATTTTTATCTCCATTTTACAGACAAGGAAAGTGAAGGTGAAAGGCAAGTGACCTACACGCAGAGTGAGATAGCTATCTGAGGCACAGTTAAAACTCAGCTCTTCCTCAAAGCCCATCACTTTATCCATTGTGACATCTAGCTGTAACACTGGTGTCTTCTAAGAAGCGTCTGCTGAATATCTCATTTTAAAATATTTTCATTTACGAACTCCTTATAATCCTTATGTCTATGTCACACCTTTCTGCACTTGTTTACACTTTTCAGTTAGATTTTAAGGTCATTAATAGATCTACAGCTGGAAAGGATCTTAGAGGCCATGTAGTTCAACCTCTAGATTTATTTTGTCATTTTAAAGTTTTCATTTTTAATTTATGGAATAAAACAAGCATTTCCATAACATAATACAATAAAAAAGATGATTTTACATGAAACTGCATAAAAAATCTCAATGATCCAGGACAGTTAAGAGACTTGACCAAAGTCACTAGGGTATTAAGCATCAAAGGTGGGATTTGAACCCCACCCATTCCTCTGACTTCAGAACCTAGCCTCCCGCAGTTATTCATGGGTAAATCCTTGTCTTCTGCTTGCCCTCTGTATATCCCCTAAGGTGGCAAAGGCAGTGCTTAACACCCAGCAGGAGCTTAATCAATACATTCTGACCTTACTTGTTTTGTTTCCACTGCCTAGCTCAATCACCTATGGTTGGATGAAGACTACACTAGTAGTACTTTTAGACAGATCACCCATTGGGGACTACCTGCCACATTCAATTTTAACACACAGCTTCCAAAAGTAAGTATGATCCACAGTCCTCTGAGATATCTTGTTCTAATGGCAAATTGGAATAGCTCTAGTACTTTGTTACTCCTTTTCACTATCTATGAATCATTTCTAGCACTGTATATGTGTAAGAGGGCAGGGTGGGTGGTGGAGAGGAGAGCCGAGTATCACACTCCTTAAGGGCTTCACAAGACTTAGCATAGTGTTAATATTAGCCAGAGACAGTTTTCAATGATTAGGCTATATATATATTATATATATACACATATATATAATATCTATGGATAATTTTAATGGTTCTCTAATGAGAGCAAGCTATTTTTGATAGATAGCTCAAATGCATCCATTGGTATTGACAAAATATCAGAAGAACTACAGAAATCCTACTTCCCCCACCCTCAGCATGTTGAGTGGATCTTCTCCCCACTGTCAACCCACGCATTACCTCCAAGGATTCATGGAAGCACATGAACAAGAGTCACACAGGTTAAAAAGGTTGAGAAGAGTTGAGAACTACATTGTGGGAGGGGTGCCCACACTGAGAAGATCACAGATGAAAGTATTCAAATTAACCATTTTTTAAACAGAAAGAAAATGCTAACACATACATTGCAATTCAATTTTTATAGTCTTGCTATCATTAAAGTTTTCTTTCAGGGAGTAAAACTGTATCTAAAACCAGCTTGTAAGCTGGTGGGCAGGGACCATGCATCTTTGTATAATGTTAGAAGTAACAACTGCTTACATTTATATAATGCCTTAAGATTTACAAAATACTTTTTTTTCCTTACAACCATGTGAGGCAGATGGTACAAGTAGTCTTATCCTCATGTTATACGAGAGAACACCGCTGCTAAAACATATGAAAGGACTTACCTGACATCATACAGAAAGTATCCCTTACAGTACCTTGAAAACAATAGGTTCTCAATAAACATTTTCTGAATAAAGAAGTTCTAGAAGCTGGAGAGCTAATACATTAATAATTTCTCTCTATGTATCCTTTCTCCTCCATTCATCCTGCCAGTACCCCATGACATATCCATATCAACTGAAGTTTAAACTAATCCAAAGGTCTCATCAATAAACCACTTTACTAGATTCTTACTGCTAATGTCAGAGACAGTGGTTGTCCTAGACAGGGTTCTGAGAAGCAAGGGCCTGCTGTCAGAACTGGTGACTCTGGGAGGGAGCTTCTGTGAGAATCCCACAACTGACCACAGAAGCAGATGCCCTGAGCATTTAGAAAGAATTCCAAATTCTTTCATCTGGTAGGCTGGGAACCTCCCAGGATTTCTGGCACATGGCAAACTGTTTATGGAATGAGGACTCCCATTTGGTAGGACATACCGTGGGCCATCCTTAATTCATAGAAAATAGCATTATTCGTCAAGGGAGGAGCGGTGTTCTATAGGAGCAAGAAGACATTTGGCAAATGCTTTTGATCCAGAATTTGCAGCAGGCAATTAATTCTCAACTGAAAAAGGGTTAAAGGATATGAGCAGGCAGTTTTTGATAGAAGAAATCCAAGTCATTGAGCATCCATATGAAAAAAAAATTCCCAATCACTAATAATTAGAGAAATATCAATTAAAGCAATTCAGCAGTTCTACTTCATAGTCATTGGCTTGATAAAGATGATGGGGAAATGACAAATGTTGGGAGGCACTCCATGGAAATATGTACATTCATGCAGTGTTGATGGAGTATTGAATTGGTTCATCAACTCTGGAAAACAATTTGGAACTATGCCCCCAAAGTTACTAACATTTCAGTTAAAAAAAGCATTTATTAAGCACTCCTGTGTCAGACCCTGTGCTAAGGATACGAAGAAAGGCAAAAGATAGTCCCTGCCCCCAAAAGTTCACAATTTAATAGAAAATACAATAATCAAAACCAAATATGTAAAAAGTGCCATAAAAAAGATAAATAGTAAATAATTCACAGAGGTAAGGCACTAGAGTTAAGAGTGATTGGGAAATTCTGACTTTCTGTAGAAGACGGGATTTCATCTGGGATTTGGAGGAAGCCAGGAAATTTAAGAGGTGGAGGTAAGGACAGATAAGAGGGGGACAGCCAAAGAAACGTCCGGAATTGAGAGATGAAGTGTCTTGTTCATGGAACAGCCAGCAGGCTAATATCCCTGGATCAAGGGGTATGTGGGAGGGTATATGAAAATTGGAAAGGTGGGGATTAGGATGGATTCTAGGTTATGAAGGTTTTTGTATTTGATCTTGAAGGTAAGAGGAAGCCACTGGAGTTTACTGAGTGTGGAAGTGATATGGTCAGATCTGCATAACTGTACAGAAATACTCTTTGACCATTTGGGTAAAGATAAATGATCCTATATGAATTAATGGGATATTATTGTGCCATAAGAAATGATGAGTGCAATGGTTTCACAGAAACCTGAGACTTGCATAAACTGATGCAGAGTAAAGTGTGCAGAACCAAGAGAATGACAGACAAAATAACAACACTGTAAGGACAATGAATTTTGAAAGCCTTCACTCTAATCAAGGCAGTGGCCAAATTCAGGTCCAGAAGACTGATGATGTAGCATGTGATGAAACACCTTACACTCAGATGTAAAGGGAGAGAATTACACATATTTTTTGGACATGGCCAATGTTGGGATTTCTTTTCCCTGCCAATCAATTTTTGTCACAGGGAAGTTTAAAAATTTTTTGTCTTTTTTTTCATTCTTTAATTGGGGAATTAGAGGTAGGAAAAAGAGAAAATAAATGATTGTTTTTTTAATAAGAATAAATCTTATATAAAAATTTTTTTCAGTGACAAAATTTACTCCCTTATTCAGAAGCAAAAAAACCATAATCACATATTCTAGTTCTTTCTGGGTCCTAAATCAGGACTCTTCCTGAAACTTCTTCCCTGGTAGATAAACACTTAGAAGGTTTGGCCATATTAGCCAAAGTTTGATAGGTGGTCTGTATTGCAAGTACAGTTTTGAGAATATTAAAGGAATGATTTTCACCTTATCTGAAAGGGCAGAAGATAGCCCTATACTATTACTATAAAAAGGTGATCAAGAATGATGTAAATATGGTCCAACCCATATGTTTAGTTTGCCTACTTCTCACTTCTGCAAATCTTTATGAGAATGATTTACATTTTCAAGGAGGGAATGCTTGATGCAAATTTAAAAAGGAAAGACGCAGGTTTTGGCAAACAATATTCTATATAAGAATATTTTTATCATCACACATTAGACTGAAATGTGCAGAGAATACAAAATCCCAATATAAAATATGTACTCCCTGTTTGTTGACTTAAAAATATAATTTAAAAATCACTGATTCACTAGAGTAAAATGCATCCTTAAAGACTTTCTCCTCTAACAGGCTGTCTCCCATGAATGCATTAAAATAATCTTAAGATTCCTTGATAGATGCAACAATGGAGACAAGTTTATTTGACAGTCTTTTCATTAAAATTAAAGGATAAGGAAAAAGGTAGTCTCACTAAAGGAGTTTGCCATTATCACAGAGGAGGTAAAGTGCAGAGTACAAATAGAAGTCCCTATAGATAGAGAAGTTCTCCAGATGTTTCTATTTGTAGATAATATTGTGATGATTGGCTCAAGTTCAAGAACACCAGTCTCCTAAAAGATATCTACAACCACTCATGAAAACAGCTTAACAATACACACAGGAAAACCAAGTAGATGAAGAATGTCTGCTGTACAGACTATCCATGATATATAGTTGGATGGATCACTCTTTGAGCTAGTCCACCAGCACATTTATTTTGAACAGATGCTACAAACAGACAAGGGAGTGGGTTCCAAATAAAACAGTAGGAAGGTAGCAGGCTGAACTGAATTTAGGAAACTGCACAGCCCTTTTAATGACCCCAAGCTTCTCTCTGAAACAAAAGTCTATCCTTTAAAAAAAAACCATCAATATCTTTCCAGTGACACAATATGGCTGCAAATCATGGAAGATCATTACCTCTGGAGAATCAAAATTGCAGGCCACCCACAAGGCAATATGGAGAGTTGTAAATGTTAGAGGGAAACTGATTGCAGCTTATCAATCAGTGATGGAAGACTGCATTCAGAAAGTGGTATAAAATGTATCTTCAAAGAGGTGTATCATCAGAAAAAGAGGTGGCCCAGGCACATAGAGAAAGATCTAACACATAAGACAACGTGTGGTTGGCACTGCTCCTCATTTAATATTAAGAGACCTTCGGGAAGGCCTTTAGCTTACTATCCTATGGAGAATTTATGACATGGCATGAACAGATACAAGAAAGTATGGAGGGGGCAGCTAGGTGGTGCAGTGAATAGAGCACCAGCACTGGAGTCAGGAGGACCTGAGTTCAAATATGGACCAGACACTTGACACTTACTAGCCGTGTGATCTTGGGCAAATTACTTAACCCCAATTGCCCTGCCCTCCCCCCAAAAATACAGAAAAAAGAAAGGACCCACCTTCTCTATATCTTTATAGATATAGATATCTATAGTTCTCTATATCTTTCCCTATGCTATCTTTTAAGAAAAACAGTGTCAAGTTAAGGCTCTCCCACAACTATAGTCCTAAAGTTCAAGACCCTTCAAGTCTGGTATCCTCTGCCATGCAACCAGTTGGAATAGTTAACAGGTCCAAACAGGATATACAAGGAGCACATAATCTGATTCATATATGGGAAAGTGATGAATGAAAAAGACAAGTCTTCCAGATCCATGATGGCTACCTCCAACAGTTTTCCATAGGTTCAGGTTCAACACTTGTCCAACCATGTGATGCCCACCTACTTCAATGTTATTTCCCTCTATTTCTCTGACTATGTAATGCCTAGAATAAGGTCAATCTCTAAAATAGATGCCATAGATGCCACCAATGCTCTTTTTTTCTAAATTGGAGAGTTGTCAATTCACATAGAAATAGATGGAACATATGGATTAAATAAGTTATCAGTGTTGAATCACCAGAGACCTATAGCTGTTCCCCACAGCAGTACATAAACTTGGAGCTAGAAGATCTGGGGTAGAATCCTGCCTTAGTGAGCTCCTGGCAGGTGACTGGGGACGAGGTTCAAGTGAGATGAAGCTGTAAAGCCTTTAGCAAACTTTAAAGGCACTACATACATTTGTTATTATTTTTATTATTAAAAATTGTTTTTGTCTTCCTCACATTCATTGGAGTTCAGAAATAAAAGGTCCTGTGACCAAAAATGTCCTGTTTTTTTAATGCTTAATATGTGCTCTGTGTGTGTGCACGTGTCTGGGCATATGTGTTGTCTCCCCTAATTAGTATGTAAGCTCCTTTAAAGACGAGATTGTCCTGCTCTTCTCTTTCTGTTACCTGTGTTTTTGCTCATATTTGGCATAGACCAAGAATCTAATAATTGCTTTAACATTCTATTCCATTCCATTGTTCAGGAGACTGTGAAAGCGAATAAAATGGTTGCTTTTAGTGCTTTAATTGTATTGGCATGTAAGCTCATCTTCTTAAAGTATATCATCCATTGTCAACAATATACTTCCATTCCTGGTTTCCATTCTGCCTGGGCCTCTCAATGGCATGCTGAAATAACTCAAGCCTTTCCAGTGGACAACAAAGAACGAAAAGGGACATTTAACACATTTAAGAACAGCTTTAACTTGTTCTCTGTCTTGATCTACTCAGAGACACATAAACATTTCCTGGCAGAGCCCATCAACACTTTCCACCCTCCCTCACATCCCAGTGCTATAGGAACCTTTCACACAAGTTTATTTCCACCAAAGGCACTGGAAAAAGCTGCTGGCATTACAGAAATGCCAGAAAAATGAGGACATGTAACACCTGCAAGATTAACCATTAGAATCAGGGGCACCTTTAGACCACTTAGCTTTGGAAGTAATGTCACAGAAGATAACCTTGTTCACATCGCTCATTGTTTTAAAAACTGAAAGTCCTTTATAGCAGCAAATAGAATAGAAAAAGGAAGAGAAACAGAAGCTATTAATCCCTACATAAGAATCCCTGTGGGCTGCATATTGATTTAGCTTTAAAATGTAATGCTGCTTATATTTTATTGTGTTTTATTTATTTTGTTAAATATTTCCCAATTACATTTTAGTTTGGTTCAGGATATTGGGGTTGCAGGTCACACGTGCCATTCAACACCTCTGCTTTATAGTATGTAGCCACAATTTTCCTAGAGAGTGATTCATAACAAACCTGTATTTACAGAAAACCTACAAACAACTAATTTTTGTTCTATGGTTGCTAAGTTACTTAAAACCAAAAACAATTACCCATCATTATAATAAAAATATGCATTTATTTATCTGACCCAACAATATTCTGATCATTTTCTGGCATTATTTTTTTAAGCAAGGATACATTTTAGAGAAGACCTAAAACATAATTTCTTTTCTTTTCTTTTTTCCTCTCTTTTGTAGAGACTGCTCACTTTGGCAAAGACAGACAAAATCTTTGCCAAGGTTTTTATCTGTACATCCCTCAAGTACTCTAGAAAATAATAAGCACTACACTAATGGATATTAGTACATAAAAGGTAAAATTCAATGTCTGCTAAGGAATCCACTCTGCTCAATAAGGTCACCAGTCTCTACGTTATGGATAGCACGCGGGCTTCTACTCTATCCAATATTTCAAATGTTGATTTGGAAAGATTTCAACACCTGCCCTTGCAATAGGAAATATACTCCACTGACTGGACACAGTAAAAGGATGGCACATTAAAAAATCCACAACTTCCATGCATCCCTACTTGTTGGTTCCTCAGAAAGTCTTCATTAAAACTGCTACGCCGCTTAATCCACTTTAAGTATTCCTTGAAATTAACAATCTGTCTCCTGTTACAGAGGTCTACAAAATGTGGTGAGGTTGTTGAACCTGCTGAATTATGTTGTTTGTTGGATTTAATTGAATTATGTATATTCAACCACTGTCAGCTTTTGGAAAGGGAAGGCAAGGGAATAAGCATTTACTGAGCACCAACTCTTTGCCACATACTTTACTAAGAGCTTTTAAAAATTATTATCTCATATGATCCTCATGACAACCTTGTTTTACATTTGAGGAAACTGAGGCAAACAAGTTAAGTGACTTGCCCATGGTAAGTGTCTGAAACTGCATCTGGACTCAAGACTATGTGACTCCAGGCCCAGTGCTGTTTCTACTGTGCCATCATCTACCTATCTGGAAAGAAAAGTGACTTATGTTGGATTCTTATCTTTTGGCCGTGGTGAAGGATACTACCCCTCCCTTGTCCTAGCAGCGCCCTTACCCTTTTCACTTCCCCCAGAATGAGGTGAAAGGCATGGAGTTCCAGGATCTAGCTAAATGCTGTGCTAGTTCATTTTAAAGTTGGGGTTTTCTCAAGGGTGTGGGATTAGATGATTTGGGCTTAGTGACTTATACTCAACATCTTCTTATAAATTTATTTAAGGTAATCATTAAATCATAGACATAAAGTTACATGACCTGAGACCTCATCTAATGTAAATTCCCTCATTTTACCAATGAGAAAACTGAGGTATGAAGGGGTTAAATGATTTTTTCCAAGATTACACAGGCACTAAGTAACAGAGCCAGGGTTCAAATTCAGGGCACCATAAGGGGAGAGGGGACGAATATAGGTTCTAGCCTATGTCAAAAATACTTGAGCATTATTATAATCGCATTTGCCCACTAAAAGGAAGTACCCACAGGGTACTTCTGTGCCTTTGTTTAGCCTCAAACTTAATCTAGACCATGACTTATTTTTAAATTGGTAACACTGACTACTTCCATCTTATCCCTAAGTCCCCAAGACTTAAGCCCAGTTCCAACATGGAAGAAGCCAGGTGGGGAAATGGCAGGAATTTCTGGCCTATTGAAAAGTCTTATTTGACTGTATAATGTTTATCTAAAGCAAATTTTTAATTAAATATACAGACCATTTCTAACTTTTTTGAGGCCTTTCATAAACAGACTTTTATCATAATGATTATTTCCTCTCTTCATTTGTATTAGAAATTTGTATTTGTATTGTTGTATTCGTGTAGCATTTTACTATTTACAAAGTTCATTTGATCCTCACAACACTTCAAGGTAAATGCTATCATCATTCTCATTTTACACATGAAGAAGAGCTTTCAAAACAAAAAAAGCTTAAGTGACTTGCTCAAGCTAGGAATTGTCTGAGGCTGGATTAGAATTTAGGGTCTTCCTGACCCTAAGCCCAGCACTCTGCCTACTGAGCTCCCTAGCTATATGTATTCATGCATGCACACACATGCATGTGTTTATTTTATAAAAAAGAAAGCAGTCAAACTTGCTATAAAAATCCTATATATTGGGGCGACTAAGTGGCACAGTGTATAGAGCATGGGCCCTGGAGTCAGGAGGACCTGAGTTCAAATCCGGCCTCAGACACTTGATATACTTACTGGCCGTGTGACCTTGGGCAAGTCACTTAACCCCAACTGCCCTCCCTCCCCCTCCAAAAAAAAGGCAAAAAAAATCCTATATATGATGCTATGAATTTTACATGAACAATTTCAAAGGTGTGGCATATTTAAAAGAAAATTTGGGCTGAAAAAAGAAAAAAAAGAAGGGGGAGACCCACAAATAAAGAGAGCTGAAAATCAGCTTGAACATCCTCACTGAGGCCTGGATGGTTTCAGAAATATTTATTGATCCTGTTACTAGGGTTTATGTAGTTCTTTAAAAGAAAAAAAAACAAATTATCAGGAATAATACCTATCCCACTTTAAAGGTAGACATTTTGTAACCAGTGATTCACCTAGTTTGCTGGGTCAACTGATCTGCCTCAAGGTCGTGGACTTGAGTAACATGATAAAGATTACATCATTCCTCCCACTATAGAACAGTCATATCACCAATCAATACAGGAGATCTCTGTACAATATCAACAGACATCATCTCAAAGGAACATCCCCTCATAGATCAGAATCAAATTACAACTTCAAAGGTGGATCATACACCAAAAACAAAATATCCTCTCACCAAGCAAAGCCACAGCTCAATGTGGGAACAGAACCAAGTTCAAACTCGAGGGGGAATATAAACCCGAGTCTGCAGAAATCTCAGGACCTTTATGCAGGCTTTCTCCTCTGGCCCTTTTTCCTTGGTCTAGGTGGATGTGCAAACTGGCCCCCTGCACTAGGGGTTATATGCCTTGTGACTCACAGGCAGTGAGTGAGGAGCCTGAACCCAGAAGGAGAGATAAGCAAGGAACTACCATGACCTGTAAAAGGGAGAATGAGGGGGCAAGGACACTCAGCATCTTCACCAAGCATTTAATTCTCATTTATCAATTCTCCTGATGCCATCATGAAATTGGGAGAGTTTAGAATCAGGGGAATGAAGTGACCTACCCAAGGCTACTGAGTGGAAGCCCCTGAACTAGAATTTTAAACTAGGATTTGGCACAAAAAGTGACTTTCCTTGGATTCTTATCTTTTGGCCATGGTGAAGGATACCAACTTTCCCTTGTCCTAGCAGCAAACCTTACTCTTTTCTCTTCCCCCTGAATTAGATGAAAGGCATGGAGTCCCAAGACTAAAGATGTAGAACTGGCAGGGACCTCAAAGGAATCCAAAGTCATTTTACAGATGAGGCAATTAAGACTCAGAGAGATTAAGTGACCCGCCCACAGACACTAAGAAGAGAGCTATGATTAGCAGCACTAAGTCCTGACTTCAGATCCAGTTTTCTTTCCTTCGTACTACACTGCTAAATGGGATAGTCAATAAATATTTATTAAGCATCTACTATGTGTACCAGACACAGTGCTAAGTGTTTGGGCTGGGGGGAGGTCCTGGGGGTGTTCTGGGGCGGGGGACAAAAGAAAGGCAAAAGAATCCTTGCTCTCAAGCAGCTTTCTATCTAATGAAGGAGAGACAAAGACTCCTTTTTCTTACCTTCAAACACACCTGTATCCCTTTCCGTCATTTTCACTTAATTCTCAAATATGGAGGGTTTCTGACCAACAGCAGGCAAAAAGGAGCTAAAACAATTTTGTGCTTTATGAGGTTACAAATTAGGATAGAGTAGTTCAGAGGGGTGTTAATTGGAAACAGGTATTGCTGCTTAGGGTAATGCTCAAGTAGTTTTGATCTAGTACTCGGATCCTGAAAATAGGAGTCCTGGTTGACTCAGCTGTTTAAAAAAGAAGTGTGAAGGGATAGCAGAATTCTGCATGGGTCTCATGCCAGGGACAAAGACTGCAGCTGGATCTAAATTCTGCAGCTGGATCTAAATTCTGCAGCTGGATCTAAATTCTGCAGCTGCTGAACCATAGCAGGCATGGATACCGAAAATTCAAAATATTTCAGGGCTCGGAGAGATGACATTTAGATCTTAGGATCCTCGTTCTGAAGGTAAGGGTAGGAGGCATAGTAAACTGGAAGTAGCATCACCTCTGGATCCTATTTCTGACTACCTGGACATTTGGCTGGTCACTTAATCAATGTGCACCTCAGTTCCTCATCGATAAAATGGAGGCTTTGACTTTTGATATCCCTTTCATCCCTCAGTTTATAACACCACATGTTTTCCATGGAAACTAAGGTCCAGAGAAACAGTTAAACAACTTCCTCAAAGTCTCATACTTTATTAGTGGACTAGAATCCATTACTCCTAACTCAGTCCAAATGCTTTCCAAAATACCACATTATCTCTGGATGCAAAAGATTAAGTAGAAAAATTAGACTTCATTAATCCATTCAACAAAAATTGGTGTTGTAGGCATTACAAATATGAATCAGATACGGTCCTTGATCTATAAGAATGTATGACCTAATAAGGGAGATAAAATATGCATGCAGGTAACTATTATTCATGGCAGAATGGGAATGGTGTCATAAGAGATTTAAAAAAAAACTGGTATGAAAATTCATAAGAAAGAGAACTTCTGGGGTAGTGTAAAAAGAAAAATTGAATTGAGCCTTGCAGGATAAATAGGACTTCAGCAAAGAGAGCTGGGAAAGGAGGGAGGGAATTAGGGGCTATAGGAACTAGCTGAACAAAAGCAGAGAAAGAGAAAATATGGAGAGAAGGTTGAGGAAGGAAACACTGAGTAGTTTCCCTAGTTGGAGAGCAAAAGGTATTTGAAGAGGAGTAATGTGAAAACAAAACAGAAAGGAAGACTAGAGGCCGGCTTATACCTGAAGGCTAGGCTCAAGTGTGTAGACTTTTATTAAATTAGGCAACATGGAATCACAAAATGTTTGTAAGCAGGGGTGGGACAGGATCAGGCCCAGAGAGGTTACTGGGATGCATCAGGAAGGGGATAGGAAATCAAGTCTTTCCGTCTCCAAGTCCACTGCTTTAACCACTCCACCATAACGCCTTTCCAGAAAGGGAAAAGAATGCAAAAGAAAAAACCTAATCATCAGGACATACAGAGTTTAAAGGATACCCTCCATGTACCTCTGCAGGTTTCCTATGAACCCAGCAGAAGATAATCCCGACCTTTCAGAACTGTCTTAAGTCTTATCAAGTGCTTTGAAGTCATTGGTTTACTGAGAGATGTACAAAAAAGCAGCAATATGGCCCAATTTCTTTTCATTGCTTAAATCACATTCCAATGGTAAATGTGGGAGACACATGAGTTGTCCCTCCCTCCCCCTCAGAATGCCAGGCTTCCAGTCAGGGCTTTCATTTAGATACAGATAATATCATTCACTGCACTGCAGTAGTAAAGCACTGCTATCTTCATACACACATAATCATTAGCATATAAATCTGCATGCACTCTAGATGAGATTTCATCACCACATCATATTTATTCATTCCTTAATATAAATCTAAATTGCTGTCTTCAAATAGCAACATATACTATGCATCTTTAACAGACAAGAAATAGCAACATTCTGAGTTGTGATGCATTCCTGTCTCATTCTTTTCTGCCTTGCAGAGCATAGAAAATAATAATAATAATTGTGGTGGTCACAGTGGTAGTAGTAGCAGGAGTAGCCAGACTTTACATAGAGTTTTAAAATTTGCAAGGCATTTTACATATATTATCTCATTTGATCCTCACAACAATCCCCTGAGATAGGTATTTCCATTTTTGTTTCAGTCATGTCTGACTCTTTGTGAAACTCATTTAGGGTTTTCTTGGCAAAGGTACTGGAGTGGTTTGTTGTTTCTTCCTCCAGTTCATTTCACAGTTGAGGAAACTAAAATAAACAGGGTTAAGTGACTTGTCCAGGGTCACACTGTTAGTGTGTTTCTGAGGCCAGATTTAAACTCAAGTCTTTTTGACTCCAGGCCTAGCACTCTATCCATTGTGCCATCTAGCTGCACCATTTTCTCCACTTTACAGATGAGGTAGGTCAAAGTTAAGTGATGTGCCACATTCACATAGCTAGTTAGTTTCCAAGGTAGGATTCGAACTCAGGTTTTCCTGACTCCAAATCCAGCATTCTACCCTAGCTGCTTCAAGGCTAGCCCTCATAGCCTCAATCTGTCAAAATTTGATCATGCTCAGTGCAAAGTGTGTTCAGAACCAAGGTTACAGTGAAGTTATGAGATACGGGCAATCCGGGCAAGCACTGCCAGAGACACCTTGGATTCGTTACTTGTTTGATTTGTAATTAATTTTTGGCCATTGTGTGTTCAGAAAACTTTTACTCTTGCCAATTTTTTTTGTGACTATGGGGTCAAGACCCACAGTTTAAAAAGTACCGTACAAAACATATCCTTGATTTTAGTTTCCAGTGACAAAGAACTTACTGGTAGAAACACACTAGGTTATCAATTTTCTCTTTAAGTTATGCCAAGCCTTCAGTTTTAGGATTATAGGAGTAAAGAAGAAAACTCATAATTCGTCTACCCCAACCTGATCATCTTATGGATATAGATACTAAGATCCTGAGAAGAGAAAAAGTGCTGTTAAGGTCAGATGGGTAGTAAGCAGCAGAATGAGCATCTGAACTGCACCACTCTATTTTTCCAAGTACTGTCTTAGTTGAAGATGGGCATCTCCATAGCAGCTAAATAAAAATAATAAGCAGGGGAGGAAAAAAAGATACTGAGGAAATTACAAAAGCATGTGTGTGGCTCAGAGTTTTGTATCTTGCACACAAAATGCTCTACGATCTTGGAAAAGCTCACTGAGAAATGAAGAACAAATTCTTCACAGATAATGAAGCATTAAAACACAGCATGTCCACGAATAATCTTTGGGAGTGACAGGACATGTAGTTCATAAAAATGGGAGACCAGAAACCAAAAAAGTCCCAAACCCAGATACATTTCTGCCAGTCCTCTATTGTTCATTCACAGCTACCACTAGGTTCTATTGGGGAGGCAGTATGTCACTGGAGTAGTTTTTCCTTTGATGGAAAATAATTTATTGTGCAGTCTTGTGAAAAGACAGTTGATAGCATCATCTAGTAGTTTATATCCTACAAATACTGCTTCTAATTCTATTCAGTTCAGGAAGAAAGAGAGAAATCTGCCTGTTATTTTTGAAACCCTGGGTGTGAAGAAAGAAAACTTAAACTCAAGTATATTAAACACATACTATTTATTAATCAATAAAACAGTCAATGGGCAAGCATTTTTAAGCACCTACTAAGTACCTACTATTTGCTGGGAACTGAGGAAATGCAAAGGAAGAAACTGGGCTTATTCTCTAGGGATTTACATTCTTGTAGTTTGTAAGTATAGAAAAGATAAAAATAAGAGAATAAATACACATTAGTAAAATACAAGAGATTTGGGAAGGGAAGGCACTGACTTTTTAGAAAACCAGGAAAGGCTTCTTGAACAAGGCAATACTTGAGTTGTATGTTGAGGGAAGAGAGGGATTATGTAAACTGGAGGTAAGGAGGAAAGAGATTGTTTACATGGGGTACAGACAGTGTAACAGCAAAGAGATGAAGTATCACATGAAAAACAAAGAAAAGGCCAGTTAAGTCATATTGAAAAGTGTGGGAGAGGGAACAAACTATAATTTAACCATGAAAGTCAGGTTGGGGCCAGGCTGTTAAGGACTTAAAAAGTTTTTGGTTTTTTTTTAATGGAGTGTATATTTATCCTATGTACATGTTCCTATCAGGTACTGTAGTTACAAAGATGAAAAATAAGACAGTCCCTGTCCCAATGACTATAGTGGTGAGAAGGAGGTGGTGATGATGGTCAAGAATGATATGCCATGCACTCAAATAGTTATAATCTGAGGTAAAATGTGAAAGGTGGTCTCATTGGCCTATAGCTGAGTGAAAAGAGTGAAAGAAGGGATTATGTATAAGGAGCTAATATAAGAAAAGGCAGTGAGAAGAATAGAATGACTTCTCATGTGTAATCTGAACTTCTAAAATTATGCTTTTAAACCCATGATAACACAGGAAGCTAAATTTCATCCCAACCCCACAATCTGATCTGCCATTTCAATGAAGACTTCAAGTAAGTCACCCTGATGGTCAGAGTTCAAAATGATTTAAGTGTTTCCAAACCTTAAAATCTGAATGCTTTAAGTATTTCCAGTTTTTGTTAAGGATAGATACTTTCATGGTTAAAAGATAGAAAATAAAAAATCATTCTCAGACTTAGGGTCTTGATACTAGAAACAAAATACTTTAACTAAAGCAATAGGGAGTGTAAGAAATATTATGAACTGGATTGATTAAACTATTGATTAAATTCTGTTGGATATCACCGCTTTACTTAAGTTTGGGTCCCCATGGAAATGACTATTTCCCTGAGCTCCAGTCTGTGCATCTACACCCCTTAAACTATATGTCACAAGCCCCTACCAGTGTTCATAACTTTAGTAGTCAGGCAGTAGATACAAATAGGTCAAAGAAAAGATATTTACTGGGATTGCAAATTAACAACAGTAGCTACAAAACATTCCTCCTCTAAACTGGGGACATATAGATTCACCAATACACACAGTATCAGTGGGAGGAGTGGACACATACAGAGCATACTTTAGTAGTATGGTATTCCCACAGGGAACCCATGGTGAAGGCAACTCATGCCTCTGACACCAAAGGACTCTGATGTCCTTTTTCTTCTCATGGTATCCTCAGGATACTCCCTCCTAGATATAAAAATCTCTGGTGGGCAGATTACTCAATTGGCTCCCTTCTGTAGCTCCATTTGCAATTCCCAGGACTAATTCTCTTTAAAATCTATAACTGGGTCACTTCTTTGCTGCAAAAGACAACACATATGAAGCCTCCTTGACTGATTCTAGAATTGGAAAGCTTGCTAAAGACCACGTGTGGTCAATCTTTTGTTAGCCAATGGCAACTTACCTTCTAATTCCATCAAATTTGTTCATAATACATCCTTTATTCCTCATAAAGGGATAACAAAAATATGTAATTTGTCCTCTGCACTTCATTTAAAACTTTAATACCTTGTTTTCTCTGTTATCTATCCCTCATTTTCTATGTTATATAATTGGCATGATAAATACAAGGGAGAAAATCAGTTGTTCAGGGCCTAATCAACTCCCCCATTACTACATGATAAAATCAAATAAATAACTTCCAGCAAAATCAGTTTCACCACTCTTCAAGAAAATCTCTATTGATTGGAGAATAGTATGCACTAGATAGATAGTCAGATGACCTAGGTTCTACCCTAACTCTGTCACTAGCTAATATGATATTAGGCAATCATTCATTCAATCAACAAGTATTTATTAAGAGTCATTATATGTCAGGCACTGGGGATAGAAAGACAAAAAATGAAATAGTCATTTATATTATAACCATGAAGATAGGCATATGTGTGTATATATGTATGTATATGTGTTTGTGTCTTTATATACAGAATAAATGTAGGATAGTTAGGTAAGTTGTAGTTAGGGAGAGGAATTACTAGGAGTTGGAACAGGTAAGATACCAAACCTCTCTGGAGCTTGGTTTCCTCATTTCTAAAATGGGGGAGGGGGGAAGGGAATCATTCTAAGATCATCCCTTGTACTTCCAAAACAATCTTTCATTTTCTTAGCCAGCAAGGGCCCAAAGTGATGGGGAAGTCATGCCTTTGACCCCTGAGGAATGTGACAAAGGCCTTCCTGACCCTGTTCCCACAGTTACCAGAGCCTGCTGTCAAGGCAGACAGTCCAAATCAGTGCATATGATCTCAGAACTGGGGATATTGAGGGACTACCTCAGTGTCAAACCAGCCCTTCCCTAGTTCCATTATTTCTAGATTAAAATGTGCTGAAAAGAACAAGACTATGGTAAAGTCTTTGGCTCTAAATTTCCAGTAAATTCTGTAAGGAGACAATCTCAGGAAAGATTTCACAGTCTGAGTTTAAGTCCCACTTGATACATACTGATTATATGAACCTGGGCAAGTCACTTAATAGTGTTCTAAGCCAGGGGTAGGGTATCTGTGGCCTCAAGGCCACATGTGGCCCCCCTAGGTCCTCAGGTGTGGCCCTATGACTGAATCCAAACTTCACAGAACAAATTTCCTTAATACAAGGATTTGTTCAGTAAAACTTGGACTCAGTCAAAAGGATGTACCCAAGGACCTAGAAGGCCATGTGTGGCCTTAAGGCTGAAAGTTTCCCACCCCCACAGGTTCCCCACCCCTGCTTTAGGCAAATCTCTCTCCAGCTGGGCAGGAGAGAAGGTGCTGACAGGCATCTATAGGGGGAGTTTTCTCATCTGAATGTTCCCTATGGAAGAAACCTCAGGTCCAGTCTCCACCTTTCCCCCAATAAAAGTTCATGCCCTCAAATTGCTGGGGTGAAATGAAAGAATCTGAGTTCAAATCTCATCTCTGACACTATGTGTATGACTTGAGGTATCACTTAACTTTCCTGGACCTCAGTTTCTTCACCTGTAAAATTAAGGGTTGCACTGGATGGCCCCTGAGGTCCCTAGTGATAATCTCCCACGAATCACCAAACAAGGTCTTTACATATGAAATCAGGGTAGCTGGTTTGTCTTCTGCAAATACAACTTGTGCTACTGGTTCTGCTTCCATTTCACTCTTTTCTGATCTTCTGATCTCACTGAGAGCACTGACGTGGTTTTTGTAACCTCTATGTTTCCTGCTCTTACTGAAATTTTCTTTAGGTTTTTTTTTTCTAATTCACACCCCACAGATCCTAGAGTTGATTCATTCAAAAAACATTTAAGTGCTGACTATGTACCAGGCTCTCTGGGGAATACAAAGATAAAAATTAAACAACACCTGCCCTGGAGAAGCTTACAGTCTAGTGGGTAGAAACAATACCATCCGGTGTCAAACTCAAACAAACAGATCCCTGCTGGCCCTGATATAAAAAAACACAAATTAACACTATCTACGTTCTAATGTATTTTTATTTATTTTGTTAAACATTTCCCAATTACATTTTAATCTGGTTCAAACTGGAGGTTTGTGGGCACTTGCCTCTGGAGCAAGCTTGATACCTCTGCTTTACACAGATAAGTAAATGCAAAATGCTCAGGAGTGCTAACCACTCACAGACAACTAAGGGAACTGTGGTCCTTTCTCTTTCTAGGGATTATAGTAATGTTGCTTTTCCTGACTCCATGATGTCTCAGGCTAGCCCAAGGCAAAACAAGATAATCTCTAAAAGCCTCTTCCATTTCTAAAACCCTATGGTTCTTTTTACTTGCCAAAAGGTGCCAATAATACAGCTATTTTGATAAGTATATGAACATACTATGAAATAATCCAAATGGGCAAATGCCTAAATAGCACACTCACTTTACTCCACTTTCACCAACCCCACCCCACCCCCCAACATAAAAGGATGATGTATTCAAAGATGATTTGCTTTTGGATAAACACATGGGTTAAATAAGAGCTCAAAAAGGTTTCCCTGGGCAAGAGAAGCAATAGAGTTCTCCTTTAGCAATAAAGCTTCATTAGAATTTGAAGAGGAATGTATCTGAAGCCCTAATGTTGGTAGTTAAATAGAAAACATTACTATTATTATAATCTATTCTGAGCAGGAAAAGTTTCAAAGGGGATAAAAGGGAAAGGAATTCAAGGGAGGAATGGGAGGAAGATGGTGGTATCAAAGCTTAGTAAGAAATACAGGTTTTCAGGACAGATAAGTGTTTTCTTCTTGATTTCTTGTATATGACTTCACCCAGAGCTTCCTGGTATGATAAGACTAGATGAATATCTTAGACACCAGACAACTGCAGACTGGTCATAATTTGAAAGAAAATATAAGATCACATCAGCATAACTAAGAAACATTCTTTTCTAATTGACTACTTTCCTAGAAACTACTTTATTTTGTACAGCTTTTCCCCACCAACCTCTGCAAACAGAAAATCTTTCAGAAAAGTTCAGAAAAGCTGTATGATTCAAGTTTCATTTAAATCTAATTTACCTTTCCTCATCACAGAAGAAAAATGCTCTCTGAAAACAATTCAACATGAATTTATAAATATGGACTTCATTATTAAAAGTGATTAATGAAACAAACCTTACTAAACTTGTCATTCTAAAGGAAAACAAATAATTCTCTAAAAAAGAGTAGTTTGACAACACTAACTCCTACTCAGAACCTCTGAAAGCTTCAAGTTTTCCCCATTTTTAAAATGGAGGTAGTAAGAGTTAAACTATTTACCTCAAAAGCTATTCTAAGAAAAATGCTTTGTCCTTCTTAAGGTAACGAGGTATGAAGAAATATTATTATTAATAATGATTATTATAAGTTTATCCAATTCTCTGTCAGTTATACCATGTTGCCTGTCTTTGGGGATTTTTCTGATAAGTAAAACAATAGTAACTGTGAGGTGGTATATGAAAGTACTTTGTGAAGGACAAAGTCCTAAACAAAAGTACATTTATTTAAAAAAAAATGATAACTTGTTTCAACCTATGTAAAGGATGTAACCTTGAGTCTTACATCTTCCATTCTTAGTATTCCACCCATGTGGAATTAACAATCACTAAACTGCTTGTCCTGCCCACAGTCTGGGATGTGGTAGAACCAGACAGATGTTTTTCCTCCACTGGGTCCTATGCCTCTTGGAATTGTTCCAGGAGACCTTTACCTTTGAACCAAGAGTTGTTGTTATTGGTTTACCTTATACAACTTACTTTAAACTTCCTTGATCACTGAACCACACAACTCAAGGAATTCCCTGTGCCTCTCTGTCCTTCCAAGGTTTCCAAGCTGGCATGATCCATGGAACTTAGAAATCTGCCAGCTCCAAACCCCATCAATCACCTTTCCTCTTTCTTGTACTATTGTCTCAATATCTTGGAGCTCAGTCTTAGTGGCCATTTCCTTCTTTCCTTCTGTCTCCACACACTCCAAAACACAAAAGTGTGTTCTCCAGAACAAACAAACAAGAAGTGTTCTCTAGGATTTATTTTCAAGGGAAAAGAATATAAACAAATTCAGAAACATTACAATAGGGTTAGGTCTTTTAAAGTGCAACTAAATCAACCTAGCTCCAAGGTGAATGGCAAATATACTTTCTACTCTGATCTTCAACTAAAACCCCACACCTTTGGTGGGAAAAGAATGGCATCTGCACTGCAAGAACATCCTTGGAAATGGTTGTGAGTTTGATGCCTTTGAGTTCAATGATTCACTTTTTTTTTAATCCCAGATTTATTCTAAGCCAATCAGGACTCTTCCTAACCTCTCTGGTAAGGTTGTTAGTGTTAGTTAGTATTCCACCCATGTGGAATTAACAATCACTAAACTGCTTGTCCTGCCCACAGTCTGGGATGTGGTAGAACCAGACAGATGTTTTTCCTCCATCTCTATCAATCACCTCAAAAATCAGAACATTTCAATCTAACACGCGTCACTCTGGAAAGTCCCCTTTACAGGCTATTTCCAACCAGGAAACCAACTAAATAAACCCTAAGCTCTTTGAGGAAGATATTTTCATTGGAACGATTACTGATAAGATATTTATGGACCTATATAAAAAAAAAACGTGAAACCTTCAAATCAGTGAAAATATTCTTACAACAGGGGTCACTAAGCTGTGCCTATTTCTGTACCGAGTACCAGCTAAAAAAAATTTTTTTTTTAGATTTTTAAGTAAAAGGGTTGGTTTTTTTTTTGTTTTTTTTTTTTTTTGTGGGCCGTATTCGGCCCCCAGGCCTTACAGTTTGCCAGTTCCTGTTCTAAACCTTGCATTCAAATACAGCCTTAAGAGGACCAAATGCCATTATAAAATAAAATGCCAAATAAAATAAAAGACAATCAAAGTTGCCCCTTTTCCCTCCCCTTCTCCTAACTTCCTCGTTTCTGTTAAAAGCACCTTCATCCTTCTAGTCCCCTAGGTTTCTCAAGCTTAGTCATTCCTGACTTTTTAGTTTCATTCCTGACCCTTATTCCAGTCTGATTATACATTAGCCTGACTCATCTACTCTACATTCTGGACCAATTTATCTATATAATGTTTCTTGTACACAGCATTTCAGTCCTCATATCCATATTTTTGCCTGGGGTGATCCCATGCCAGGAATGCCCTCTCTCCTTACCTCTACCTCTTGGATTCCCTTACTCTCTTCAAAGCTCAGCTTAAATACAATGTCCTAAATAGAAGTAGCTGGTAAGTAGATAGAAAGCTGGGCTTGGGAGTCAGGAAAACCTAAGTTTAAATTCAATCTCAGGCACTTAACTAGCGATGTGACCCTGGGCTAGTCATTTAATTTCTCATTGCCTCAATTTCCCCAACTGTTAAAAATGAAAATAATAGCATCTCTACCTCCATTGTTGTAAGAAGTATTTAGCACACTGCCTCAAACACAGCAGACACTATATACATGCTTTTTCCCTCCCCCAAATTTGATTTCCTGGGTTAATAATAGCCATCCCCAAATTATTTTGTATATTTTTGAATTTACATCCCTTTCTCTCGATTTTCTTTGCTTGTTTCTACTGTTGCCCTTTCCATCACCAGTACAAGTTTGTTTATTTCATTAAATATTTTCCAATTACATTTAAATTTTTTTAACTGAGTTTCAAATTCTCTCCCTCCTTCTCTCCCTTCCCCAAGCCCTGGGAAGACAAGCAATATGATATCAATTATACATGCGAAGTCATGCAAAACATATTTGCCATATTGTAAAAGAAAACACACACAAATACACACACATACACACACAGAGAAAAATATAGAAAGTGAAAAAAGTATGCTTCAATCTGTCCTCAGGGTTCATCAGTTCTCTCTCTGGACACCTTCAGTATAATTTAAGGGTTTGTTTTTTTTTAACTTCAGCCTCACCAGCCAGAACATTACTGACACATAGTAGGCACTTAAATGCTTGGTGAATTGAACTGAATGCCAAGTAAACAAAGGATGCAAAGATTCAAATGAACATCCCTGTGGCAAGGCATGACGCATCACCCAGGCTAAAATATGAATTCTGAGCTAGGACTTGAATTTTAAATTAGAACAAAAAGGAGGCTTGGACTGAACATGCAAAAGTTGTGGTGGTATGTTTAAATGGGTGCTAAATCTGCACTTATGAATAGTTTAGATCTCGAACAGGTGGCATTCTGTAGCAAATAAAGCACTGAAAATATGCCCATTTAGTGAATGCGGTTGTATGTGTAATTAGCTAGGGTTTATTTAAAAAGCACTCTAATCTTTTGTATTTCTGTTTCCTACAATTCAGACTAGTGAGGAAAAGAAAGCAGCTACTGAATTCATTATGGAAACACTGTCATCTTATTATGTCTTTAAAAAAAAGAGGTATCTATAATACTATATATACCACACAGAGGTCAATGAGGAGGAATATATTGTTTCAGATGAAGAAGTTGATATACTTTTTTTTTTACGAGGGAGGGGAGGGGGTAGGACACTTTGGTTTGTGGAGTGGGAAGCTGTTGGGGGTATATAAGAAACCATCAATACTGTTAAAGCCTAGTGCGGATGGAGGAGGGTAGAGGAAGGAAAGGAACAGGGAATCAAAGGGATTAATGGCATACATTTTAATATCCTAAACTTTGAAATTATCTAGTTAGCATCATTAAAATTAGTCCTATTTCCTATTCTTCAAAGAATGGCCCAGAAGTCAAAGCATTGGGCTTCCTGAAAATCTCTAGACTTTAATTTCCCCAAATACCCAGGGTGGGAAGGTAATCCAATGTAGAGAAAATGTGTAGCAATGCCTAGATGGTTATCCTGGGAGTCAGGAAATTCTAACTTCAGTTCTTCCTGCCTCTTAAACATCCTGGCTATCTGACCACAAGCAAATCACTTAACCTCTCAGTGCCCCAGGATGCTCTCTAACACCATAACTTGCAGAGCACTGGAGAGTTTTGTCAACCAGAAACTAAGTGGGTTGAAATCACAGATCAAGGCTTCTCCACCCCTACTCCACAAAAACAAAACAAACTAACCCCCACCCCCCCCCCCCCCCCCCCCCCCCCACACACAATTAAATAATCCAATTTTTTTTTTCTTTCAAAAAAAAATAAACTTTTACTTCGACATACAAGTAGTAGTGGAAT
>NW_027185810.1:4762169-4805731 GCF_028583685.1 Petaurus breviceps papuanus
CCCAACAGCTTCCCACTCCACAAACCAAAGTGTCCTACCCCCTCCCCCCCCCCGTAGGTTATTAGTGACTAGTGATACTTTTAAAGATTTTGTTGATTCTAACAGCAAGAATTTTAACTTTGAACAACTACTTGTTTTTGCAGAGAGGTGGGCAAAAAGCAGTTGGAAGAGATCAATTTTGCAAAAAGAAAAAAAGGATGCTTTCAGTTAGATGATGCTGTCTATGTAACTAGTATAGGGCAGTCATCATTATGTAACTGCACCCTGAGAGCATTTCCATGCAAAGCTTATTTATTTTTCACATATAAATTAGAACCAACTATTTCAACATTTTCATGCTGAAATGGAAATCTCTATGAAAAACAAATGTTCCATATAATAAAAATCAACATTTCCTGAAGAAGAAGGCAGGCCCTCTCCCTGGGGGAACTCCAACCTCTTTCACAGGAAGCATAAGCAGGCCCAAGGAAAGGGGGGAAGGAGAGGAAGGAGAGAAATGAAGAAAAAAAAAGAAAAGAAAAATCCTTCTTTTTGTCTTTGACTTGACAAACCTTGAGCCTAAATGGACGCCTTCTGCAAACCTTACTACAGACCATTAAAAGTTCTCAGCTGTTTTCCTGCTCTTTCTATCCCCGCCACCTGTTTTCTTGTGCTGTAATTTAAGGCAAAAGTGACCAAGCATAGGAAGAAAAAGCCTGGCAGCATCTTGGACATGTGATTGAAATACATTGCTCCAATACACTCATTTTCCTTTAGAAGCACACATATTTAAGGATATGGTATTGGGGTGGTGGGGAGTGTGCAACTTGGGGACCAAGGAAGAAATGCAATTACAATGTCTGCAAAAGGCTGATTTAAATGAACCTTGGGATTAAGTTTTAAAGGTACTTACTTATAAATGTGAAGCCACAGGTAAATTTTGTCAGTATTAATACACACTGATTAATAGGTTGGTGCCATGTGCACAATGGTTATAAATGCTAACCTATGTGCCAAATGCCATGAAGAAGCAGTTGGGCTTAGGAGGAAATGACCACTAGTTTATTGCCTCAAATTAGAAGACCACCTGCCCATAGCTCAAGATAGGTGGGTAAAGAAAATCAGGCAGGTGTACTACACCATAAATAATAGAGTGGTCTTATACTGCCACATGCATGCATTAGGTGCCCGACTTCTTCCCATCCCCTAGGATTTGCAAGAGTTAGTGTTGGCTACTGCTCAGAGTGAACAATGAGGTATCATCTGTATACCCTCTGCCCACACACATTTAAACAACCCTTCATGATGGCTACTTCACCAATTACTCCTATTCTAAGAAATACTGCTTTGTAAAAAAGCCTGCTATGTTCAAGTCTGGTCCAGTTGCTAACAAGCTGTGTATCACATTTATGCGATTGTCTAAACACCTAACACACTGATCTTGATTCATGGCCTCTCAACCTGAAAAACATTTCTCCCAGATGAGCATATTTTTCTGTATATTCACACAAACATTTCACCCATACACTTCTCTACTTTTAATGCAAGACAAAAATATGAATTAAGATGAAAATCAAAAAGAATTTCTACCTTACATGGATAGTCCCACTTAAAATAACTAATGGGTTTCAACAATATTAGGCCAAATAATATTAGAAGGTGCATTCAAAGGTGCAGTTTAATAGAAACAATGTCACAATTTGGGATATACATTCCCAGGTGGCCAAAATTTAGACTATAGAAGCTCTTTCTTAACATCTGAAACTATAAAATCTTTACGATATGCTGACTCCACCCATTTCCCAAACATCCCCTTTCTCCACCCCAGATACCTCAGAGGTTTCTCACCTAGTAGGCAGGGAAGACAAAGGTAAGGTGCATTCAATTCTATTGGATTCAACAAGCATTTACTAACTGATTATTCAAAGACCAAACCAAAACAGTCCTTGACCTCATTTTACTTGTGGGGTTAGGATGGTGGAGAAATACACATATACAGATAAGTAAAAGCAAATTATATGCCAAGTAAAAGGAATTGTGGAGAGACCAGCAGAGGACAAGGGTATGACTAGAAGATGGCACTTGAGCTAAGAAGTAGCATTCTAAGAGGTGAAGGCAAGGAAGGAAGCCATGTCATGTATGCAAGATGAAGACATGGAGGTAGAAAATGGAATGTTGTTTATGGAGTACAGCAAGGAGGTTAATTTGGCTAGAATTGAAAGTACATGAGGGAGAATGATGTGAAACCAGTCTGCAAAGATAGATTAGAGCCAGACTTTAAATCCCAAGATGCAGAATTTGCATTTTTTTCTTAGAAGCAATAGAAAATAAGAATGTCCTCTATAACATACATGACTGGTGGTCATCCAACCTTCACATAACAGACCTTTAAATATTTGAAAGTGGTTATAATGTTGCCTCCAAAGTCTTCTAGCTAAACATTCCCAATTCTTTTCATTAATGTTCATATATCATAATCTTTAAGCCCTTGCCCATCCTGGTGGAATTTCGCATGTTACTCTCCAACTTAACAACATTCTTCTCAAAATTTGGTGCATATGTTGTTGTCTGACTAAGACTGAGTACATTCAGATAAACACTTCCCTAGTCCTACACAGAATCAATCTTTAAATGCATCCCAAAGTCACAGTAGTTTTTCTGGCTGCCTTCACACATGTTGAGGTTGAAATTTACCAACCCCTACACCCCTGATGTTTTTTTTATCATGCGAACTGCTAACTTGCAGTTATTTTATTTAGCCCAAAGACTTTAATATTTACCCCCTATGAAATTCCATTTTACTAGATTTGGTCCTAAATTCTGGAGATATTTTTGAATCCTAACTCTAATTTCCAATGGATTAGCTATCCCTCACATCCTCTGTAAATGTAGTGACTCTACCATAATGAGTGTGCACATTTATATAGTACCTCAAGGTTTGCAGAGAACTTTACACATATTACCTCATTTGATGACAACATCCCTGTGATGTAGGTATAATTATTATCTTCATTTTACTGAGAATACTGAAGCTTGTAGAAGTCAGTAACTTTCTCATGATCACATAGTACATGTCTTAAGGTAAAGTGGGCTCATGTCTATATGAATGTATGTGTAGTCCTCTATTTGCTATGTCACATGACCTCCAAGCATGCATATATCCAAATCATTTTTAAGATGTTAAACAGCAAATGCCAAGCAGAAATGCATGGGGTATTCCATTAGAAAACTTCCAAACTGACATAAAATCATTAATGTCAATAATTACTCCCCTTTGGTCAAATCCATTCAACCAGGTCCAATTCCACTAACCATACTATCATCTAATGGTTAGAATCTAGTCCACAAGAATAGTATAAGAAATTGTCAGATACTTTGATAAAATCTAGATAAACTATTTGCAACTCTTCTGATCTATCAGTCTAATAGCCTAGTCAAATGGGGAAAAGGAAAGCAGGTGACCTTGGCACCACCTGTTCTTGAAGCAGTATGGGCCCTTTGTAGTCACTGCTTTTTTTTTTCTCTTCACTAATCATTCCTTTAATAAAATATTCTAGAATTTTGCAAGTAATACAAGTGAAGCTCAGGGACTTACAGAATCTATTCTCTTCCATAATTTTAAAGTAGAGACATTTGCCCTTTTTCTAAACGAACAGGACTCCTCTTCTCCAGCATATTTGAAAAATAAAAATCATTGACAGAGGCTGAGCAGTTCATCTTACAGTTCTTTTGCTCTTTTTTAAAAATTTATTTTAAACTTATATACTAAACCTTAAATACAAAAAAAGAAAAGAGGAAAAAAGCATTACCACAATCACAGCAAAATGTAAGATAGTATTCAAAATATATAGCAACATTACTACACATGTATAACCTATATTGATTTGCTTGTCTTCTCAATGGGGGTGGATGAGGAGGGAAGAAGGGAGAGAATTTGGAACTCAAAGTTTAAAAAAAAAGTTAAAGAAAATTATTGTTACATGCAATGGGGAAATAAAATATACAGGCAACGGGGTATAGAAATCCATCCTGCCCTACAAGAAAGTAAGGAGTAAGGGGAGAAATAGAGGAGGAATATATGAGAAGGAAGACTGGGGGAAGGAGTAATCAATACGCTTGCCATCGTGGGGTAAGGGGTAGGAGAGAGATGGGGAGAAAATCTGGAACTCAAAATCTTATGGAAATGAATGTTGAAAACTAAAAATAAATTCTGAAAAAAAATTAAATTAAATATATATATATATATATATATATATATATATATATATACAGCAAGAGATTTACATCTCAAGAAAGCCTGTAAAATAAATGCTACAAATTGTGTTCAGAGCTGTCCATATTTTCTTTACTTCATTGTTTTCTCTTGTTCTCTGCTGCACACTTTTTACTTTGTTCTTTTCCCCCTCTTTCTCTGTCTCTCCCCCAAGAAGGCTACAGTTAAACACACACACACACACACCACAACTTACATATGTATGTATGTACATGTATGTATACATATATGTATACCGACACGTGTGCTTACACATATGCCTGTATACATATGCTTACATACACATACATATACTTAGATATCTATAATCATACTCATACATAGACATATGCATCTATGTAAGACCATACTATATTTGTTTGTCCCCTGTTTCTCTGAGAATGGATAACATCTTTTTTGATAAGTCCAAGTCTTTCCGTATTTTTCTAAGTCCACCAACTATCTTACAGTTTTTAAAAAGCCAAGGACCTAGTGGCTCATCCTGGACTGATGATGTGAACTTATCAAAAGCAATCAGAAGCTCTTTTATCATCTTCTCCTTATTTATTTTGGTTATCAACTCCCATTTAGTCATTTTTGTTCTGTCTTTTCCAATTGTTCTTCTTGGCAAAGAAAAGCAGTAGTTGAGCATTAACCAGAAGAGAAATTGTTTAATATTAAACAAATGATGGAATAACAGAGCCTAGGCTACAAAAATAAATCAGGATAAATATGATGGAAAATAACTTCTCAACTGTAAGCAATATACCCATACTGCTATGATCATAAAACCAAATACTTATAAGTGAAAGGCAGTTAGTCCTGAGATCACCTGGTCCAAATCTTTCATTTTGCAGCAAACTGAGGTCCAAAGAGGGTAAATAGTAGATGTACAGGTGAAGTAAGGTTCTGAACCCATATCCTTTGATTTCAAAGCCAGATCTTTTTCATTACATGCTGCTAATTATACAGCGCTTTTAAAAGTTCTTCTTTCAAAATACAATGAAACCTACTATCTTATTTTATCCTTGCAATCATCTTACAAATTGTTTTTATTCCCATCTTATTGTCAAGGAAATTGAGGCAGAAAGAGGTTATATGGCTTGTCCAAGGTCACAAAATGAATCAATAACAGGAGAATTACTGCAACTTGTCTTTTTTGCCTCCTAGACCAACATTCTTTCCAATGGACCAATGTGATATACTAATACGATCATCTACAGAGGGAAGGAAGTAATATTCCCTTTGAAATAAATCCAGCAAAACCTGTTAACTATTATAGATTAGACTTTGGGTAGAGGGAAGGAGTAGGGAAAGAATTAATAAATCCCACGCTACCTATAAATCTAAATATCCGACAAGCTCATTTTTAACACCCTGTGGTGTACATATGGAAAGAGATAACAGGTGGTAGCATACCCTTAATCTGCAAACTTGAAAATCTGGTGCTAGGTGTTAAACATTTAGAGCTTACAGAAATCTGTCCTCAATTTGTCATTGGCTTACTCATTAGGCGATGCAGTCCAATTACTTCAGGATGTACAGAACCTGGGCAACATTGCTGTCACAGTGGAATGCAGGATGCAATCCAGGGGGATGCTGTTATAAGTCCTCCTTTGTACAGGTTGTTCAGATAGGAAAAGGGTCTAATAGGATTTGTGCTCCCTTCACTGGGGAGAGTAGAAATGGATGAGGGAAAAAAAAGAAGTTATACATGAAGAGGGAAAAACCCGTGAGAGCAGCAAACTGTGCAGAAAACCATTTTAGTCAACTCCTTCCTTGTCCACCCCCATTCTATCTCTCCCTGAGTTCTTAGACTGATACAGTGAGGGGGGAAGGGGAGGGTATTGACAAAGTGCTGTCTGAGTGCACTTAACTACAAGCCAGAATGACTTTCACTGTCACTCAGAGCTGCCACCCTGCTCTCACAGATGCCGGCTCAAGAAACAACAACTTAATGTGCAGAATAAAATCCTGAATTGCTGAAATTTTCAAATCTTCAATGCTATTGTACTAAAAATAATCCATTCTCTTCTCTTCCACCCCTCCTCCTCAACTCTATCAACCAAGTAATAGGTGAATTATTCTGATTCTGGGTAATTTGTTTTCCCCTGAGGATAGTAGAAAGGCCCCTGAGATACTTCTGAGTTGTTTTCCCTTAACTTCTGCCCTGCTTTTACTTGATACAATAGCATGCAAACCCTCCCTCTGGCAGAAAGGAGATAAGTGGAATCCTCCACAATCTACCTACGTAGCTGCTTAATTCATTGGAGAGCCTCAGGATAAGGGGAAGAAAGAAGAAGCCATCAGTAAGACAGTGCCCCATACTTCTGGGCACAGCACAGAGTTCTTCCCTCACAGTCTTATTTTGAATTGATTCTCCTAAACAGAGGAAATGAGGTGTTGATTCCTACATACATATTCACTCCACTGAATTCCCCAAAGCTCCTCACACTTTTCACAGCATGCTAACCACCCCCAAACGCTCATCTTTATTTATTTCGGCAATGATTTGGGCTTGTGTCACACTGTTGTCTCTGCATGCGTAGTTCTGTGTCTCCATGTGCTTTTTATAATTTGGTTCTTGCCAATATTGTCCATTTGGGGTTATAGGCTTTCAAAAGGCAAACACGACATCTATTTAAGTCACTCTAGGGCTCCACACAGCATCTTGCTCTAGGGTAAGTACTAACTAAAAAGGATTTGGTCCTAGATCTTGTGTCTCAGGATAGGGGTCTATGGGCCCTTCTAGACCATAAACCAGTTAAACACTATAGGGCAAGCAGATTGGCTTCTGTTTTGGTGACTGCTGTCCTTTGGGCTGGCTCTATAAATCTGTCATTTTTTTCCTACCCATTCCCAGAATTCTATCAGTGACAAGTGTCAAAACAATCCAGCAAACAAAAATTTTGGCCAACCATGTTCAGAGTGCCAGGGACTGGATCTATTGTGCTTTCATTAGATTATAAGCTCTTTGAGGGCAGGGACCATCTTTTGCCTCTTTTTTTATCCCCAGAACTTGGAACAGTACCCAACAAAACCAAATATTGATTGATTACACGAGAAACTTCCAGGTGAGGAAACTCCCTCTACCAATGCAAGCTGGAATATCTCCATAATTTATAATCTTAAAATATGCTTATAGCACTGAAAAGTTAAGTGATTTGTCCAGGATCACATAGCCAGGATGTGACAGAGGTTGAACTTGAACCCAGGTCTCCCTGGTTCCAAAGCGGGCTCTTTATCCACTAGGCAGCAATGCCTCTGTGTGGGCCATTGTTCATGCTTAACCAAAAGTCATGATAGGGATGCAATAATAGATACCAAAAGACTGCATGGAACATAGTAGTGTACCACCATGTTCACCACGTGTTAGAAACTCTGAATTGTTTAGAATTTTAAATCCCAAGATCCTAACTCAGAGGCTCTCAATCTAAATTTTAATCAGTTGACCTTAGCTCCTAACAGAGAAGGCAGTGTGCTACAGTGGAAAGAACACTGCTCTCTGGGGTTCTGAGTTCTAGTTTCAGCCTGGTTACTAACTCACTGGACAACTCAATTCACCTCTCTGTGCCTCAGTTTCCTAATCTATAACATGAGGAAATTGAATTAGATAATCTCTAAGGTCCTTGCAACTCATTACTATATGACTCTAACCTGCTGTTTGGGTTCCATACCACCCAATATGCTACTAGTTGATAGGGGCTAAGCCAAGACAGAACCCCAAATGAAGTATCATTGGGAATATTTCAGCTAGCTTCTAACATGGTTTCAGCTAACTTCCATACATAGTTGATTCCTATACCCCCTTTACAATTCATGTGTGCATGTGTCTGCACATGTGTACATGTGTGTGTTTGTTTTAAATAAAGTACTCTATCCCATTGTTTTCCACTCAAGATCAGGGCATGGCATTGTAAATACTGAAATGATTCTGTGTCTCATTTCACAACTCTCCCCAAACAGAATACCTTTCCAAGTTATGGATTCAATATTCCTTATTTTAAATCTCTGACCTTCAGTCTGCCAATCTATGACTGTCCAGCTATCTCTTGTTCTTTGGTGTTGTCACAACCTCAGCCCCATCTTTCTCCATTGACTGTTGTTCTAACCACATAGGACCTGAGGGAACCTTTTTTAAAGGGAGATAAACAGCCTACATCAGTTAGTAACAACAAGATACTATAAGGTTTTGCTAAAGAAAGGTTCTCACCACAAGAAGCAGCAAGGATTAAGGGAAAGGGTACATGATGAAGAGTCAGAGACCATGGTATTATAGGATTTAAATACTATAATAAAGAAGAAGTTTAGGGATCACCTAGTCCTTAACCTAAGGGTCCATGTACTTGGTTTTTTAAAAATATTTTGATACTGTTTATCAATCAATAAACATTTATTAAGCATCTATTATGTGCCATAAAGTGTGTTAAGTGCTGGGGATACAAAAAGAGACAAAATATAGTTCCTGCCCTCACAATCTAATGAGGAAGATGTCATTCAAACAAATATCCACAAAGTGAGCTACATACAGGATAAATAGGAAATAATTATCAAGGGAAGGCACTGGAATTAAAAAGGGTTAGGGAAGGTTTCCTGTAGAAAAGGGAATTTTAGTTGTGATTCAAAGGAAGCCAGGAAGATTAGTAGTCAGAGAAGAGGAGAGGAGGTAGAGCATTCCAGGCATGGGGGGCAGCCAGGGAAAATGCCTAAATATATGAGATGGGAGTATCTTGTGTGTGGAACAGCTAGGAGGCCAGTGTCAAAGGATCAAAGAGTTAATCCTGGGGAATAAGATGTAAGAAGACAGGAAGGATTTTGAACACCAAACAAGCCATTTTGTATTTGATTCTGGAGGCAATAGGGAGTCATTGGAGTTTATTGAAAGGGAATAGGGAGTCACTGGAGCTCATTGAGTGGGGAGGTGGCATGCTTGGACCTGCTCTTTAGGAAAACCACTTTAGTGGCTGAATGATGGATTAGAGTGGGAAAAGACTTAAGGTAGGCAGATCTACCAACAGATCTATTGCAATAATCAAGATGTGAGGTGATGAGGGTCTACACTACAGTGGTGGCAGTGTCAGAGGAGAGAAGGGGATGTACTGGGATTGCAAAGGTGAAATCAACAGACTGGATATGGGGAGGGTGAGAAATTGTGAGGGATCTAGGAAGACCCTTAAGTTTTGAGCCTGAGGGACTGAGAGGATGGTGTAACCCTCCACAATGATAGTGAAGGTAGGAGGGATTTTTGTAGTTTATTCTGTGCATTTAAAAACATTAAAATAATAATAATTAGTATAATAGCACTTTGAAATTTACAAAGTACTCTATAAATATTTCCTCATTTGATCCTCAAACAATTCTGTGAGGTAAATGTCATTATTAGCATCATTTTACAGATGGGGAAACTGGGTCAGACTGAAATAAAGTAAAATGCCCAGGGTCATACAAGTAGTAAGGGTGTGAGCTTGGATTTGAACTCAGGTCTTTGAGACTCCCAGACCAGTGCTTTATTCACTATCCCACCTAAATGAGAAGGGATCCATAAGCTTTGTTAGACTGTCAAAAAGGTCCTTGACACAATAAAGGTTAAAGAGATATGAGAATGATCTTATCATTTTAAAGATGAAAGAACAAAGGATCCCTGCTTCACAGAACTATATAAGATTTGCTCCCAATTCCCTAGAAAGAACTTCCAGAAACCCCTGGAAATAGATCTGTGAAGAATGCACTTATACCCGTAATAAAAATTTATATGGAAATTTGTGGGAAGAAGCATACTGATAAGCTGCTCTGCTCTATGCTGCACTGGCCTGGTCAATTTGAGTAACACAATTTAGTATGGACAACAGTAAATCAGAGAGCATTCAGAGAAGAGTGACCAGGATAGTGAAAGCTCTTGAGTTCATACCATATGAGGTTCACTTGAAGGAACTGGGAATGTTTAGCCTTGAAAAGCAAAGACTTGAGGGGAGAGGGGTTAATAGTTTTAAGTATTTATAGGATTGTCATATGGATGAGAGATTAGATTTATGCTGTACAGTCCCAGAGGAAAGAACCAGGAAAAAGAACCAGGATAGATGTTGCCAAGAGGCAAATCTAAGTCTGATGTAAGGTTTGATGTAAGGTAAAACTTTGTAACAAAAAGAGCTATACAAAAATGTAATGAACTACTATGAAGGACACTGGGTTCCCCCACTGGAGATCTTCACAATTAAGCTAGACAACCATGTACTAGGTATGTTGAGTGCGAATCCTTTATTGAGTATGCCTTGGACTAGATGGCTACTAAGGTCCCTTCTAATTCTTAAATTCTATCATTCTGCATGTGATGAGATGCCCAATCTCTGATATCTATTTCTACTTAAATTCTTTACCTATTAATATATGCCAGAAACAAGAGCATAAGACTTTTATATCACACAAGTGGGAAATAAAGAAGAATATTTGCCCTGGGTCATGTGAATGCTTTCAAAGGTGACCTTATAGTGATCACCACACCAAATGTTAATGTCTTATCTTTGAGCAGGCGCTAAAGTAAGCCAGCAGGTAGGGAGATATGAAGTAGAGGCATGTGCCATGGAATCACGAGGACAGTAAGATGAAACACAACCATGAAGAAGGTGTCTTCTCTTGCACTTTTTTCACTGGATGCCCTACTGAGCAATGTATATGGTGTAACAGACCATGCTATGTCATACATTAAGATGTGTATGATTCACATGAAGGCTTGGCTTTAGTGCCTTTTGTTTTCAGTCATAACACAGGATAGATTATACACCAACGCTGGATGTTAGCTGTTTCCAAAAATCATCAAAGCTTCAATTGTTGCTGGGTTTTTCTGGTTATTGTTCTGTTATGGCAAGGGACAGCCTGTTCTAGTATTTATTACTAGAGTAATGTCAGGTTTGGGGTTAGCACATAAAATATCTCTCAGGATTGGTTCTCTTTGGAAGAGATCAAAACGCTTTTTATGAAGGCAACAAAAGAACAAACATACACATATGATTTCTTCAGGCATTCTTTTCTCCTTAAGTGATGAATGGATTTCTCAACATGCTGAACCCTTTATTAGCCTTATTTCTACTGATTAAGTATTCTTGTAGGGAAATACTTCTGTCTCCTTAGCCATTGTGTAAGCTTCTTTCGGTAACTACTTTGTGGGTTTCAAACGACATTATCTTAGGCAGACAATATCCCCCAAATACTTTGGTTTGTCCCCTTTTATGGAAAAAAACACATGGAATTGTTCCCTGGCAAAAGCCTTAATGATCTTCTGGGTGCTATACGTTCTCATAGACTTCTGACTGTTTTCCTTTGATTGGCAAATAGAAAATGGCATGAAATTAAAAGATAATTGCAGACTTCTTCCTTTATAGCACGGACTTCCCACTCATAAACTCCTGTCAGTGCTAGCAAGGAAAATCAGTCTACTATTTTATCTCTGCAGGAGAATTAGCATATCATGCCATATCCTTGCACTGCTCGATTATACTCAGCATTTACAAAATGCATATCACTCATTATAAACCCTAATTGTACAACATATCTACCTATAAAAGTCAAATAAAGAGACTAAACATGGCAAGGGTCCTGAAACTGAGAAAACTGTGGAATATGATTTGAGGAGAGGTTTTCTTGGATGTGTGTGTGTGTGTTTTAATTAAGTCTTTTCTGTTCTCATAAAAGATACCAAAATGGGCCACCCAGGAGACCAATCTCTGCTATTCATAGAACAGATGCAACAAGTTAAGGAACAGCACAAGATTACTATACACATCACCAGATTAATGTACCTGAGCTCTAACAAGGATGAAGGGAGAGACCACCTCCAGGATTAAGAGAGTAATTCAGTTTTTATAACTCATTCAAATATGGCCTCTGCTGGGACTGGAGAAGTGCCAAGTCAAAGCAAGGAGAGGTAGATTTTTTTTTGGAGGACTGAGAGAGGAAAAGTTCTTTATTTCATACCTACTTACCTAAGTTGTTCAGCTCCCCCACTGCCCACTAGCCAAATTTAGAACAAAGCATCTATAAAATGCTCTGACAATTACAAGAATGAATTCATCAATTAACCACATCATGTATTTGTGCTTTAAAAAAAATAAGGAGTGTTAGTGGACCAATCATCCTAATTTCTTCTTTTGCAGAAGAAATCTTAGCTACTAATGCCCAGTTATACAAATTTGCCAGCCTGTAATAGTTTGGTACAAATAAAAGAACATGGGTCTATACAAAGCTTTTCGTTCTAGCCCTCCCACAGAGATTTCTGTACTTGATTCATCAGTGTTTTCACCTCTTTGGACAAGTATACCCTTTTATACAAGTTCATGTTTCTGAAAGACAGCATGGTTCACCACACACTACTTGGGTGACCTTCCTTCCCGTTTTAGCCAACGCTCCATTACATGTAGTAACAGGGGCCCATGTGGTGTATGGGATGGCTGAAATCCACAATTAACTGAAAATTGTCATTTTAACCAGTGCTTTCAACTTGTTCTTCAGTCAGCCCTTTTGCCATCAGAATTGCTGCCGACTCTTCTTCAAGAAATACCAGAAAGCAACCTAAAGCCCGGGAAGCCAGGTGGAAGATGACCATTAAAGGTGAATAATCAATCCACAATTTAAATAAGAAATTTTAAAGAACATTAGAAAAGATAATCTACAAAACAGATGCCTATCATATAACGGACCTTGGTATACTTGATTTGACCTGCTGATTTCCTTAACAAATGCATATAGCCTTTGGAATGCCAGTGGGCACAGTTGGAGGGTACTCTGGGGGCAATTCCAGGCAGTAATCTGTTTACATGCTGTTATTTGCTATTTTCAGAGCTTGGGAGTAATTTGAGCATTACCTTAAAACTAGCGAAATAATGGGATAATAGAACATTAGAGAATGACAATCTTTTAACACTCTTGCAGGCATTAATTATTTTTACTTAGGTTAGATAATATAACACATAAATCAAACCAGCTTCCCTTTTCTGCACTGCCAGCCAGGTAAAGAAAGCATGGTACTAGGAGCAGTCAGGACCCTGGATGCAGCAACATTTTTCTGTCACTTTACCCTGTGAACAATTTTCTTGCCAAATCAACTTTAAAAAAATCTCTTTAATCCATAGCACTTTAATACTTAGTCAGAGGAAGAAGGTCAGAAGCCTTGTTAAAGTTCCAACCTTGCTCCAGCATTAAAAGTGAAGTCTCTTTAACATGTACTCTGCTGGCCACAATAGCACTTTGCCAAATTACTTCTACTACTAAAGCAAGAGACTCAAGAAAGAATAGGAAAATCTGTCACTGGGGAAGTAATTCCATTTTCAGTCAAGAAGCTCAATTATATTTAGTACGATAACCTATGAGAAGTATCTTGATGTAATGGATAGAGAGCCAGTCCCCAAGTCAGGAAGACTTCAGGTCATGTGGTGCCTCTGATGCATCCTGTGATCCTGAGAAAGTTGTTTAATCCCTCCAGCCAAAGTTATCTTATCTGATAAAGGCCAATGGCCCAAGAATACTGACAACCAAATAAGCAACTACAACTATACATACAGAACTTCTCCTGTGGTCTACTGGTTCCTTGTTTATCTAAAGTCGATGCTTTGATTATGCCACATGTGACACCATCTATCTAAACCTTTCTATCATCTCCTGATCACCCATAAATAGTGGGAGGCATTCACCAGGATATCTCCAGTTATAATGCATAGCACCCATAGTAGAGATATTGCAAGGAACCACACAAAATAGGTGCCCAGAATATTTGTAGAAGGTATCTGGCACAAGCTTGGTCAAATTCACTAGAAGATACAGAAGAAAAAGAAAATGGAAATTTTATTGCAAGGGTCAATAGATTCTGCAAATCATACAATATAACATCTGGTTGCTTTATTAAAATGTTCAAAGATTACTCCAGTACTACTGTCCTTCCTTCTTTTCATGGTAGGAAAGAAGGAAGGAAGGAAACAAGCATTTATTAAGTACCCCTGTGCTAAGCACTTTACAAATATCATCTCATTTTATCCTCACACATTCCGGGTGGTAGGTTCTATTTTTACCCCATTTTACAGGTGAGGAAATGTAGGCAAAAAGAGATTAAGTGACTTGCCCAGGGTCACGCAGCTAGTAAGTATCTAAGGTTAGACTACAGGCTCAAGCATTCTACCCTTGGTGCCAGCTAGCTGGCATCCCCCAGATTGTTGCCCAAGAAACCGAGGTTTTTTCAAAACACTTCCTTTGTCTTATTGCCTCCACTCAAGCAGCAGAAAATAACTGAGGGTCATCCTCAGTACTAAGTCCATAGCTTCTGCTGTTATTGTCATTGGAAGGATGCCCTGTTGGGAGGGTACAAGCATAACATTTTCTTGAGAGGATAAAGAGAGATGGAGATTTAAAGACAGAAGTTATCTAGTCTACCATTCTCACTCATGGTAGTACTTAAAGACATCTACAATTCTAGTTTATCATTCTGAATATCATTATATTAGAAGGATGTTAATAGGCAAGAAAAAAAAGAACCCTAAGCAAAAGGAATATTGAACCCAAGGTACACATCATTAAATTTCCTTCTTGGAAAGAACCTTAAAGAGTCTCTGGTTCAAGTACCACACTGCCCCCACCCCTTATTTTACACATGGAGAAGCTCAGTTCCAGCAATTGATGAACCCATGAAATGCATCCTAATAATAAGAGCTGCTTAAGTTCAGAATGGAAGCCAACTACTAAAAACCCTGAGAGAAATGAATGGACCATCTCCCAGAGCTCCATTTTCCTCTAAACAGCAAGATGACCTTCTATTGTAAATAGATATCAAGTCCCAGAGAACTACCCTGGAGAAGACTTGGATATGTTGACATCATGTTAAAGTCAGCTTTGGCCACATTTTCAGTATTCTTGTTATAAATAAAAATGGGAACACAATTTTTAAATGATATTGTCCAAGCAGTAACTAATCTCATTGTTGGTTCACGGCAAGAAATTGTTGTATATTATGTTCGTTTACCTTTCAGGGTGAAACTGGAGGTTCCCCTAAAGATAAATAGAATTCACTAAGTGAATAAATAGAATTCTCTAAGTGAAAGATAGTCTTCCACAATGTATTACCCTGTAACTACTCTATTCTCCAAGTAATTTTTGATCTGGAACACAGTGAAGGAGAGTGGAGGGAGGAAGAAGGAGATGGAAAATTATATGGCAGACAAGTTCATGGAAAGGAAGAATAAATTTGGGATGGCTAAGCCTTCAAGATGCTGTCTCAATTCAGATTGTTTTAAAGTAAGCTACACAATTCATGGCACTTCCTGCCTAGTATTTATGAATAAGGAACTTTCCAACAGACTCAAAATCTGAGGTGAGATGACTTGAGCTGAAAAATTATATAAAAAGTAGGATTCCAATCTGTCCTTCACTAATGAATCAGAGAAGATATTGATCCTCTCCCTCCTGAGAAATTCTTAGCTCACTAAGTGTCAGAAACTATTTCCCCAATATTTTCTTCCTCAGCAGATTCATTCCAATCTAGGCTATCACATGTTTTTTACTCTTCTGAGCACCATAATCATAAATCAGTCTCCACTTGATATTTCACAGTCACACACTGCTGGCTCTCATTCCCACTATTCACATATATTTTCAATCTTATAAACAAATTTAGGCAGATAGTCATTACAACCCTTAGAATCTCTATTTAACACCACCCCAATATAAGGATGGTTGGATGACCATGGGTACCTTGCCATTCTTCTTTGCCTAATAAGTAACCCACCTCAAAGAAAGAAAGTACTAAAAATCCATCTCTCTCTTCCATGGTCTCTTTGCTGCCTATGTCTACAAGTGGACCAATTAGCATTAATGTTAATGATAGCTTTGTGAGGTTCAAAAGATCAATTCCTTTCACATAAAAACATTTATGTGACAGTGGCTTAAAAATAATGACTTTTGAGTATATTATTTTCCCTGCCTTAAGATTTCATGAATCAAACAAAAAAAAGCAAAGAATTTCCAAGTAAACCCTTTTCTAAATGTAGGGTTAATAAAAATCCCTACATTAAATTTGAAACAGTGTGGCTTCAGACCAAATTATAAAGCATGATGTTTTATAACAGGTTACTCAGGTCAGTGGAGTGTCAGCTGCAAAATATAAACTACTGAGCTGAGCACATTCAGTGACTATAAAGTAGCCCATTGGGCCCAATTTTCATGAAGAGGTGCCAACCACATGTTAGGTCTGCAAAATGTACGGATGAATACAACAGCTATTGGAAAGGGAAACTGGAGGCAAATGGCTATTTGTTGTCTGGGCATAAACTGGAAAGAAACTTACCAGAATGAATGGGCAATTTTCCTATATCCTTACTTTTTGTAAACCAAATTAAAGGTAGATCACAGAGTCTTTTAGCCTAAATGACACAATTAACATTGCCATATGTAGCCACCAAACACTAAAGCAGAAGAACTCTATGAACCTGATTGAATTGACAAAGTTGGGCTCACTGAATTTATGGATTCATAGTCATTTGTCAGCCTTTTACTTCTTTGCATGGTGTGATAAAATAATATTCTGGGCTTCTTTTATAAAGTAAGACACACAGTGAGGGCACCCAATTTTTGAGAAGCTTGAAGCACTGGTTTCAGAATTTTAACCTCCACAGAGACTTTTTAACAAATAATCAACCTGAGTCCTGGGTCCCAAACAATTTGGGTGCAGCATAGAGGTCACATTCCACATTCTGACAGTGATAGATTCTGACATTTCCATTTATGAGAAAACAGAATATTTCAGGGTTCCTGACTATGTTTGCCACTTAGCAATATTCTTTATAGCCAAAGTGGGTTTTGATTTAATTTTCCTCTGTTTTAATATCCCCTTCTATTAAAAGCATTTGCAATTCACTTTCAGCAGGGGCCTTATGAAAGTACTTTCATATATAATTTTTTTTAAGATGCTAAAAAAATCAAACATGAATGTTTTATAGAACTTGCACGGACAACATGGGTCCAAATGGTTCTAGCCTGGTGATGAAACTGTAATGGCATTAAAAAGATTACTGTCCTCATTCTATAAATGGAGAAAACCCATCAAAAGGGCCAACCATAATACATCAAATTATTATAAAAAAGGAACCATTCTTTCACTAGCTGAAGTACTGTTTTAAACTGCAGAGAGAGGTCATTAAATAGAACTGTTTATTTCTATTCACTAAACATTAACTACTTTAGAGGCAAAATCTAAGTCTTTCAATGCAGGTCAGAGTAATGGAGGAGAAATGGTTCACCACCAATGACAAAGACTGTATGTTCTCCATATGGAGAAATAGATTATCCTGGTATTCATTTGACATCTGTATAGTTCCAAGTGCTCTATTTTAACCTTCTAACAGAAGATCAAAGCCACAAAATCTGACATGATAGTCTGGCAATTTCCATGTTTTCATTTAGAATTACACCAAATTTGGAGAATATATTCCTTTAGATGATATATCTAAAGAGGAAATGTAGGGTAGTAGGAGGACCTGGGTTTAAATCTCATATCCAACACTCACTTGCTGTATGATGATAGGCAAATCATACAGCATCTCTGAGGCTCAATTTTCTCATCTGCAATATGAGAATAATAATGCCCAGAGTATCTACTTTATGAGATGGTCATGAAGTTCAAATTAAATAAAAATGTAAAGTAGTATATAAATAATAACAGGCAGCATTTAGGTAGCTTTTTAGGCTTTGCAAAGCACTGTACAAATATTATCTCTTTGATCTTTACAACAATCCTGGGAGATAGGTGCTATCATTGCCCCCTTTGACAGATCAAGAAAATAAGGCAGGCACCTGATAGATGACTAGCCCAGAGTCACACAGCTAGAAAGTGTCTGAGTATAGATTTGAACTCAGGCCTTCCTGACTCCAGGTCTAGCACTTTATCCATTGTACCACCCAGCATTATTCAACTACTAAGTCTTGAGGTCAAGTCATCTCAGAGGCAGTTTCTTCTTACCTTCCTTAACCCAAGAACTCCTGAAACATTGTTAGGCACACCACACACGCCCAATACACATTCCTTGATATTGATAACTTTTTTATATCACACAAAAATAGCTCAAACTCTTGAATAAACAAGGCATGTGATATGCAGATTAATCCCAGAGAAAAATTAACTTAGTTTTTAGATATTTGCAAAAGTAAATACAAAAATCTCTGCAAATTATTGCTTATTTCCAACCATTTAAAATATTCTGTAGTCTTACTTTAACAATGTATTTTGCTTTCAAGTGTCAGGATTTTCCCCCTCATTTATACAAAACATCTACTTGGGGAAAAAAGAAAACAGGAAAACTAGAATTCAAGGTTCTTTAACCCACCACAGCAATTATAGAGCAAGAAACTTAACAACCATGAAAAAAACAAAGAAATAGTTTTCTTTTTTCTTTAAAACAGCTCTAGTGTTTTTGCTACAGTATACTATCTAGCTGCGGGTAATGAATGAAGTCTGCTGGGAGATAAACTGAAAAACCATGTAAAACTACAACAGTTGAATAATGTCTTCAAAGAAAACATATCTCCCTATTGAATGAAAACATTAAATTTCAATGGAAAGTCTCATTAAAAGAAGCAAAAATTGTTTTAAAAACTAATTTTAAAATATCACAAAAAAATTATATTGATAGAACACAGGTAAATGCTGCCCTATACTACATTTCCAATTCAACAAAATAGTACCTAATTTATAAAACAGGTTTGTTCCAAATATTGGTCTTAATTAAGCAAGTTGCCTGGAACTCAGAACAGTAGGGCATAAAAATGTTATTGATTATAAGGTTCCAAGGAAAGCCAGCAAAAGCCTATTTATTTAACCCACAATGTATCAGAAATAAGAGGCACTTGGCATAATAGAAGAGTGAGCTGAATCTGGGTTCAAATTGCACCTCTGATACTTATTAGTCATCTAGATAATGCTAGTATTTTCCCTCTGTTGATTACATCCAATTTATGTGGTATACTTTTGTTCATGGTTATTTTCATGTTGTTTCCCCCATTAGACTATATACATATAAGGCACAAAAGTTTTTTTAGCCCCCTCCCCCTTTTGTCTGCCACTGTTTAGAAAAACCCTCCAAAGTTAAGGGGGAAGAAATGAGGGAAATGGATACAGATATCTTCAAAGAGGTGAGAAAAAGGAAAACCTTTTTGTGTCTCCCTTCATTAGACAGGTTCTGTGCTATTCTTAGTATCCCAAGCTTTTAGCACAGGACCTGGAACACAGTAGGTGCTTAATAAATACGTATTGACTGACTGACATCTCACTTACTACTTGGTTAATACCTTAACCTCTAGATGCCTTGGTTTGTCATCTGAAAATGAGAGGCTATATTAGATGACCTCTCAATTCCCTTCTAATTAAAAATATGTGATCCTATGATTCTCTGTGAACATAAGGGAACTTCTTAGTGTTTGACCTATCCAAGTCTTTAACAGGCTATGGTCTTTCTCTGTTGGAGGAAGTTCCCACACCAGGATTTTCCTACACTGACCAAATCACAGATACTCTGGGGATCTTTGGTGTTTTCTTGATGATGGAAATATGATACAAGAGAACTTATCCTGAAATGGATTTGGGATGTTGGAACAAGGGCCATGATACTCTCCTTTCCTTGCCTGATTGATGATCATAGGCAAAATTTTGAAACAATGTTTATTTAGTTCTTTTCTATTTCATCTTCCATTTCTTCTATTCCTACTGCCTATCTCTGCATTTCTTAAGACAGTATCCTCATGATTTCTTGAATCCCCCTTCCCTCCAATCAGGTTTCCATGTCTCCAGAATGTTCAATATTCAATATTAGTAGCCTGTTCTCTCCTTGTTCTGCAATTAAAACTTCAGTGTGTTTAATTTGTCAGATGTTAAGAAGACAGAACTCTGATTAAACAAATGGACAATACCATATAAATGAAAAATAGCCTCTAAACCCTTTTACGGCTCCATGATCATAAGGTAAAACAAGAGTTCTTAAAACTTTTTAATACTATGGACACACTTAATTAATATAAGATGTATAAAACAAACTATATATAATTATAAATGAAACCAATTATACTGAGAAACAATTATCAAGTATGATTAAATATTAAGTTTACAGACCCCATGTTCAGAACCTGAGAAGTTTAGAGGTAGAATGGACTTTAGAGGTCAACTATCCAACCCCATAATTTTTTTCTTTTCTATTTTTTTGGAGGGGTGTAAGGGCAGGGCAATTGGGGTTAAGTGACTTGCCCAAGGTCACACAGCTAGGTAAGTGTTAAGTGTCTGAGGCTGCATTTGAACTCAGGTGCTCCTGCCTCCAGAGCCGGCACTTTATTCACCGCACCACCTAGCTGCCCCCAATCCCTTAATTTTACAGATGAAGAAACTGAGTCCAAGATGGCTTGAAAACATATTAAATATAACTAAATGGACCTCTAACTGGTGGGATTTCAGACCACATGACAAAAGTAAAAGTGAATAAGGTCAAATGATATGGGGCAAGATATTCTGGGGCAGGAATACAATTCTCTGCTGGGGCCACTCTGCCTAGGAGCCTGCCCCTGGAGTCTGGAAAAGTGGGTCATGATTTTCAGTCTCCCCTTCCTCCAATTGTGAATTGTTTGTTGTTGTTTCTACTTCATTTGAAGAGGACCAATGACATCGGCAGAGTGGTGTCTAGACTTGCAAGTGAATTGGATTTAAGAGAGGCAGGGTTGTGCAAAGTCATTAGCCTCACTCTCTCCTCCAGTCACTGGAGGCCAGTGGTAAGACATAGGTCAGGACCCTGGATGCAGCAGGAGACCTTGGCCTTTTTTAAGATAAGGTCTTTCCCAGGTATCAGTTTGTCTGAGACAATATCCACTCAGTGAATAAAGGCTAGGCAAGAATTGAGGCAAAAGATGGCCTCCTCTGCCTTTACAAAAGAATCTCTCTGGGAGGGAAAGATCCTTGGAGTTTCTGAGCGGAACAAAAACAATTGCTATTTACTCTAGCTATCAAAACCCAAACAATTAGCAAGTGAGGTTTTATTGGCCAATCAGTGAGAGCCAGAGTAATTTGAATTTAAAGGGATAGTCAAGTAACTCCATTTGAATTCTAATGCGCTTTATGAAAGCCTGGTTTTTTCTAGCTATATTTCAAGAAGTCATAAAGGAAAAGTTCCAGAGACAAAGAAAAAACAACTCAAAGCCTTAGGGTTGTAGGGAAGCTGGTGGAGGGGGAAAAAGTAGTTATTTTATCAGGGGTTATTTTCAATTCTGGAACTTCCTGTACTGGTTAATTAGTGCCTAAGAACAAGCACCTAACCATAGAGTCTCAAAGCACTAGACTTTGTTCTTAGAATACTTATATTCTGTCTATCACTAAATTCTGTATCTGTCCACACTCCAGGAAACATACTCCCCGAAGATAATTATTTTTCATTCATTTCTAAAGCTATGTCAAGAAAATGAATACTTGTTTCTGGAAATAATCCAAGGGGATATACAAGCTTAAATGTGGAAAAAGGAAGAAAAAAAAAAAGAAAATTAGACATGTAAAATTGACACATTCAATGCATTAAGCATGATAGTTATATCTCATTTGAATGATACTGTAAAAGGTGGTCATACTTTATTTAAATGAGTCTTCTAGATAACTGAAGCTTCCCATTTTTGTTGCCATGTTTTTCTTTAGTTCGTTCATGTCTGACTCTTCATGACTTGATGGACCATAGCACACCAGGCACTTGTTTCCTCCACTATCTCCTGAAATCTGTCTAAGTTCATGTTCATTGCTTCCATAACACTATCTATCCATCTCCTCCTCCGCTGTCCCCTTCTCCTTTTGCCTTCAATCTGTTCCAGTATCATGGTTTTTTCCAATGAGTCCTGTTTCCTTATGTGACCAGAATGCTTACACTTCAGTTTCAGTATTTGTCCTTCTTATGAGTAAAAGCTTTCCATTTGAGAGCCATTAAAAATGAAGCCTTGAAATTGAATCCCTAATAGAATAATATATTTAGAGCTGGAAAGTAATAGAAGCCACTTAAGTCAATCCTCTCACCTGATGAGGAAACTGAATGCTGGAGAAGTAAAATGACTTGCCCAAGGCTACATAGAGTGGTAAATAGTGGTCCAGGATTATAATACAGATCTGCTGGTTCTTGAAGCAAAGCTCTCCTTACTTTATCACCTCATCATTTAGTATTGTGCCTTACATACAGCAGGCACTTAATAGATGCATATTGCATTTCATTAAATAACTCTGAAGAAAGAATTTCAAGTATTATTATCTCCCTTTTTTGACAGAGAACATAATGTAAATGAAATTAAGGTGATTTGTCTAAAGCCATAAAGCCAGTTATTGGGTGAAAATAGGATTATAATTCATGTCTTCTCATTTCCCATCTTTCACTATAGAACTCACTGGTGGTTACCATTATAATTCAATTTAAGTTAACGAGTATTTACTGAGCACCTACACTGTGCTCAATATTAGAAGAAGTATGCTATAGTGGATAAAAAGCTAGGTTATGAGCCCAGGAAGACCTCAAGTTCAAATCCTGGCTCTGACCTTGGTGCAAGTCACTTAACATCTCTAGTTTCCTCATCTCCTCATTCATTCATCCCTCAGTTTCCACATTCATAAAGTTAGGAAAGTTGGATGGATGAAATGCATTTATTAAAGCACTTCCTACATGCCAAGTACTGTGTCAAAAGTTGTTGATGCAAGTACCAAAGCCAGATGGTCCCTAACCTGCAAGAGTTTTCATTCTAATGGGGGAAAACACATATAGCAGAATGGTAGACAAGGAAAGAAGTCACAGTCTGGGAATTACAAAGAAGGTGAATGGAACAATATAGTAGTCTATTAACACATTTTCCGGCAGCAACCATAGTGGTGATTTGATTACACAGTTTTCAACAAAAGATGAAAGGCAGGGAAAGGCATTCAGGCAGGGTAAAGATAAGGATGAGGGGGGTACCAGGGAATGTAGGCCAAGTGGCTGAATTCCTTCCAGGCAATTTAGTCGAAGTAAATGATCTCTTAGGTACTTTCCAGCTCTACATCTATGATCTTATTGTATTAGGGGTTTGAAAACTGACTGGCATTCTGGGATTTGTAGTTTAGAGAGACAATCCCTCTCAGCCTGAAAAGCAACTTGAGACTACTGCAATATCTGAGCTAGAAGGTGGACTTAAGTCACTCCTACAAGATCTTAGAGGTGCACACACTGTCTTTGAGACACCAGCTGAGAAGAAGAAAGGAAGGAAGGAATAGACTTTAAGAGTGCAGCAGCCTCAGCAGTAGGAAGACAGTATCTCTCCTACCCAGAATTTATTAACTTAGTTATAAAGAATTCACATCACAAGAGCAATAGACAAGGAAAACTAAAAGGAGGGCTGAGCTCTAGCAGAGAAGAGACTGAGAATTGCCACTGGTCCCCCTCCAGTGGGGGACCTTATGAGAAGACTTGGGCTGAAGCTACTGATTCCACCCACCTTCCTAAAGGTCTGCTCTTTCCTCAACTTCCTCTCCCTGTACCTATCCAATAACAGATACTATAATATACACTGCTCACTTTGTTTACTTAAATATTTCCTGTATCTTGATTTTTTCCCTAAACATAAAGAAGTCAGGCATTTGCTATAAATAAACACAAATTAAAAAAGAAAAGACTCAAAAATCTTTGTTAAAATTAGGAATTTTCCTAACTGGGAGCTCTGCACTATTGTGATTATAAAATCATTTTTTCCCACTAATATAAACTGTATAAAACAGCAAAACAGAGTACCATGTGGACCTGTGGGATATTTTATTTCCCCTACTCTGACTAACAAGCCAAGTTAGCTTGGCTAACAAGCACACTGACCACTGCAACAAAGTATGACTGATTAAATGTCCAAAAAGAAGAAAGTAAGGTAGGCCATAGAAAGGCCCTAGGATGGAGAGGAGAGGAGAGGGGGGGTAGGCGGGGGAGGCTTATACCTTAAGTTTTAAACAGGTTGAAAAAGTTATGATCTCTGTTGGTGAAGGGTTTTCCCATGCTCGGAATTCCTTATGCTGACTGATTAACAGAAGGCACTATGTGGAGCACTGGAGATACAAAGATAAAAAATAAAGTATCTTCCTTCATGAAGTTTATATTTTACTAAGAAATTTCACTTAAACAGATAACTAAGTACAGGGGAGTATTCAATAAATCACATTTAAGGGAATTAGTCACCCTACTTAGAAAATTATGGATTGACCACAGGCACATCAGGTCCTTCCTAAAAAGAATATGCAGAAAATGAATCTTTTTATAGTGAAGCATATTTTCCTATCTATTACCATTATAACTATGAGCATACAAGATCAAAGGATTTCAAGCTAGAAGAGATCATCTAAAACAAACCTCTCATTTTACAGATGAGGAAACAGAGGCCCAGAGAAAGCAACTCATCCAAGGTCACAGAGGGTACAAGTCAAAAAGCCAGGACTTACCCTGGGTCCTTTGACTTTAAAGTTCAATGTCCTTTCTGTTGTACTTACAAGCTTCCAGTAGGGCTGGGGGGGGGGGTGGCAAAGAAGGGGGGGGGGGGGGGGGGGGAGGGACAGGGAGGTTGACCCTGGTTTATAAATAAAAATGAGATGAAAGACCTCTGCATCCTTTCAATTGTATTACACATACCATCAAAGCAAGCACACAGAGAGGGATTCTAATATTCACTTCAGAAAGCATTTTTCTGAGACAATAGACCATCTATATGCAGTTACTTCTCCCCGAAGTTGGTCACAGTTACAATCAATTAACATTATTCTGGGCACCTTCATTTAAAACACACTGGTAATAAAATACACCACATACTTAATTCCCATTGCGTTGGGAGCTTTGACAACAAAGGACTTGCAGGTTTTAAGAGGCCATGCTGGCTCTGCCAAGTATTCAGCTAAAATCATTCCCTGGAATAGCAGCTCCAGCTCTGGAGATACTAGTTTCAGGAAATGTGCCTGCTATCAATAGATGCTTACTCACCCCAATAACTGATAAATGTCGATTCAAATCAATTAGCATTTATTAAGCATCTACTGATAAAATAATAGGAATACAAGGACAAAAATGGAATAACCTCTGTACTAATGAAGCTTAGACAGTGGAGGGGGGCAAGGAAAATAATAGCTACACAGGTAAAAAGGCAAATGTGAGGTACTGGGAGGTGAAAGAATACTAACAGCTGGGAAGGAAGCTAGGAGACAGGACTGGGGAAGGCTTCCGGAAGGAGGAGGCACCTGAGAGAAAGAAGAAAATGCTTCTGAGAAGCAGAGGGAAAGGGGAAATGTCCTGGAGCAGGAGGTCTCAGCCTTTTGTGTTTCACAGACCCCTTTTAAGCAGTTTGGTGAAACCCATGGTCCCCTTCTCAGAATCATGTTGTCAAATGCATAGCAGCAATGCATATAATTACAAAGAAAATCAATTATGTTGAAATAGCACACATGACTAATATGGAAATATGTTTCGAATGACTTCACACATGTAATTGATATCATATTGCTTGCCTTCTCAAGCGGTTGGTAAAGGGGTGAGAGGGAGGGAGAGAATTTTGAATTCTGAATTAAAAAAAATAAATGTAAAAAATGTTATATAAATGAGAAACATTTAATAAAAATTAATAAAAAAAAATTAAAAATTAGGATTGTGCACAATAGGCTAAGGACCCCTTTGCTTCAGGCACAGGGATTAGCTTATGCAAATATAAGAAATTTAAGTTCAGAGAACAGCTAGTAGTTCCACTAGATAGTGTATGAAGAAGAGTAATGTAAAGTAAGGCCAGGAAGGCAGTTTGGAGCCAGAGTGCTTAGGATTCTTAAATGTTACGCTGAAACTATAGAAGAAACTGTATCTGATTCATACCAAGTAAGATGAATATTTATAATGTTAACTGAGATGGGGTGGCAGAAAGGGGGGGGTGGAGGGTTAGGGGGGAGAATGATTTTTTCCATGTTTCTGCAAGTACTTCAAGCCTTATTAACGTAATTAATGGATCTATGTTTTCATACATTTGGATATTCTCTCCCATGACAGATAATAATAACAATGATGATCATAATAAAAAACATTTTTCAATCCATTTATAAACATTATTAAGCACCTACTGTGTTCTAGGCACTGTACTAATGACTGGGAATACAAAAAGAGGCAAAAGACAGTTATTGCCTTCAGAAGCTTGCAATCCGATGGTGATGATAGCATTTATATAGGGCTTACTGTGTGCCAGGTACTGTGCCAAATATTTTACAATTATTATCTCAGTTGTTCAAGACTAACCCATGCATGCTTGATTATCTAATGAGAGTCTTATCTGCATCTTCCCCCAAAACATGCCAAAAGGGATTAGGGGAGGGTATGTTAGCAATTTACTGGACCCAATAGAATATATTGAGGTTTTCTCAATGATGTTCCATTAAAAACATCAAAAGTTTTCTCTTGATGTTCCACAGATGCCACTGAAGCACTTGGGCAGTCCACTGGTTATCCCCAGCTGTTCTTTTGTGACTAGTCTATCTTCTTTTCTATTCATATACTACCCCACTTCTCCTGCACAGCTCCTCATTTGTAATGTGTGGCACTTTTCCATTATCTAATGGTCCTTAACTTCATTTCACCATATCAATATGAAAATCATATCATTACTAGTCTTTATAATAGATACATATCCAAATCTACATGAAATGATTGTGTACAATGTGTTTGTACCTACACTGGAGCAGATGGTAGCAACAGGAGGGCCATTTTCCCAAGTCTCATTTGCTACAGAATAAGTAGGCATTTTGCCTTTGGGGGATAGGGTTCCCTTCCTTTCTGAAGATAAGGATGTGTTATACACCTGACATCCTTATCCACAGACCATAAGATTCTACATCTGGACCTGGATGGGACCTCGAGGCCACATCTGGCCCTGCAGGTCCTCAAATGCAGCTCTTTGACTGAATCCAAACTTCACAGAATAAATCCCCTTAATAAAAGGACTTGTTCTGTAAAACTTGGACTCAGTCAAAAAGCCACACGAGGCCACAAGTTCCCTACCCCTGCTACTCTGTCTATTCTATTCTCTTTCCTGTTTTGAAAATCCAGACATTTGTCCTTTTCCAATACAATAATACTTCTTCAGGATCTGACCATCGTACTAAGCAAAAAGTCTGCTGGGCTAAAAGCAATGTAGTCATTAAAAACTGCTTTCCCTCTCCTTCAGTAACCTATAATTAGGCTGCCATTGAGACTTCCTTTAAAATATTCTCTCCGATTTATTATTTCCTCTCCATGCTAATTCTTGCCTCTGTCTTTTTGTCTATGTTCCTTCTCTGCCTGAAATCTCTTTTTCCTTTTCTCACTATCAAAATCCTATTTATTCTAGAAGGCCTAGATCAGTTTTTACAACCTCTAAGAAGGGACCAAAGTCAAAAAATTAAATCCCTGCACTCAAGGAACTATATTTCTAAGCTTAACTCTGCCTTCTCTGAACCATTCCACTTATAGGGTACATCACTACATTCAGCACTTCATTACATAGTGTCTTGTTTATATATGTGTCCATCTTGTCTCCTAACTAAGGTATAAGTTTCTTGAGAGCAAGGCCCATTTTCACACCTCTATTGTTTCTCTCACTTTTCCCATAGCACTTCTATAAATGTTTGCTAAAACAATGTAGCTATCAATTAGAGCAACTCATCTAAATAGCATTTAAGTTCTCCCTTTTCTTTCCCAACAACAACCTTATGAGATTGGTAATAGAAGTATTATTATTTTCATTTTGCAGACAATTAACCTCAGGATCAAATAAATTAGCTTTGCCCATAGTCACAGAACCAATGTGTCAAAATTAAATTTGAACCCAGCTCCAACAGTAGTCTTTGCACAACCACATATGGGTATGTTGTAAATGGATTGATAGTCAGGAATCAGCGTAGGCCACATAAGTTTTGACCAAGAGGAAATAAATATTTAGTTGGCAACATCTATTACTTCTATCCCAAAATATCCCAAGATTATAGACTGTTTTTCTCAATTTCCATTCAAGGTTAGATCATAAGCTCATAGATTTAAGAACTAGAAGGCACCTTAAAGATTCTCTAGTTCATCCCCTACATCTCACAGATGATTCTGCCATACTGTACTGTCTCAAACATCACATATTGTCACCACATATTGTCAAGTTTTTGGTAATTAAGAGTCAGTTATGTAGGAAATGGAGATATTATTACATAGGTATAGTACCTAAGAATTCAAAATGGAACTCCATGACAAAAGTTTTTTAAGGAAAAGATTATTTCAGGCAAGTTTATTTCTTCCAGGGTAGTTCTATCTAAAACACTTGTGAGCACTGTAGAAGTAGGCAGCATGAATTCGCACTAACATTGGACTCAATTAAGGCTGTTCCCCTCATACAAGGACCCTCAAGTTCTAGGGGTTCTCCTCAGAGTCACTAGAAACTGCTAATTTGGCGTTATAGAGTCTAGTCCTATTCTGAGTTTTCCCCCATCCTGCTCTGCTTTCCGTCCTCACTCACTATATGGTTAAAGTGGTAAGCATCAGCTTCATCCTGTCCCCAAATACCCACCAGCCTAATCCTAGAGAACTGGTGCTAGTTATCTACTGCAAAATTTCCAGAGAAGGTCCTCCACTGGGTAAGGAAAGAGCCAAGACAAAAGCCCAGGTCTCATGAATCTGCCTTGCTTGTAGTCAAGATAAGTAGATATTTTTTTAAATTGGTCTAGATCTGTAATTTCATTAGTTTAGGAAACTTTCCAAATTAAAATTCTATCCACAGATGCAGAACAGTACCTTCTCTGAAACTTATCATCTTAGAGTTGTTTGGGTCACTGAGAAGTTGAGTAACTTACCCAGGATCACAAGGCTGGTAGGTATAAGCATCAAGACTTTAACCCAGGTCTTCTGATTTTAAGACTGGTCCTCTAGTCACTCCTCCACATAATAGGGTCAATAAGAAATCTGAAGTCTGGTAATATCATGCATTTCATGAGATCACAGATTTAGAGCTGGAAGAGATTTAATCCCATCAAGCCCAGCAACTCTCTCATTTTACAGATGAAGAAACTAAGGCCCAGAGAAGTAAAATTAATTGGCTAAGGTCATACAAGGTAATAATGGTACAGCCAAGATCCAAACTCAGATTCCCCTGACCACAAACTCCAGCCCCTTTTCTCTACACTATATTTCATTTGCCTCAAAGAGATGGAGCCCAAATGTTGCTGATGACCCAGTGGACAATTTCTGCACCAATCCTAAGCATTTTAAACAAGCTAAATATTCATTTATTAACCTTTCACAATGAGTGAATATTCCAAATACAGCTTTCAATGTCTGTATGGTTTAATAGAAAAGCAGGAAATGGCTAATTTTATTTTATAAAAAACACCCTCAAAAGGCATTTATTTTAATTCTCTTTTCAAATCCAAACTCCATAGTTCTTCTTCCTTCACAGGGAATAATGAAGAGGAAATAAGAGGTATTCTCAATCAGAAAGGATTTCACTTACTTCTTCCTTGATTCCATTTCAACATACTTCTACTCTAATTTGCAAACAAAGTTGTGCTTTTCTACAGGCAAATAGTTCAACCCCACAAACATCCTAAATAATAACATCCTGAATGACGGGGCATATTTTCTGCCATAAATTGTGTTCTGCACCATTCTTTATTTGAAGCATTTTGCATTCCAAGCAAGCAGAGACGCATCTGAATAAAGTACAGTATCTTACTCACAATAGAGAATTTGTACTCCCAGGCTTTTATTGACGTTTAAATCTGTTAAATATTAACTCCCACTATTGTTCTAAATGATGAATAAGCCAACTCTCCTGCACATAAGCAGAGGCAGTATATTACATCATCATGTACTTTATGATAGTAAATGCTGAAAGCATTTGCTTTCTCTACTTCACATGGCTAATTCCTAATGAATGTCAGCCTGAGTCTTTGCCTCACCACAGTGCTCTCAGCAGACACACCTATACAGTGTATTACAGACTTGGAGGGATCACAGATTTAGAGCTGAGGTCCTCTTATCCAAATCTCTCATTCTACAAAGGTGACAACTTTGGCCCAGAGGAGTTGTGACTTATCCAAGGCCATAAAAGTGGTAAGTGGAAGAGGCAGAATCAGAACCCAGTGTCTGACTCAAAAGTAGAATTCCCTCACAGCTGACTCTCAACATTTGTACCTATAAACACCCTTGAGAACATATGCAAGCACTAGCATATGGATATGATTACATACTCCTAACATTAGTTTCCCTTCTCTGGCATGCACGTGCATACACACACAGTATATAATCCAACTGAACTGATTTCCTTCCCTTAACTTTTGTGGGAGATCAAGATAAAAAGCTAAAAAAAGACAAGTAGACACTTCATGGAGTCTGTGATTAAGAGACAGAAACTAACGAGACAGATGGGCTGATGCATAAAAGAGAACCTCAGCCTGCAAGCCCACACTTTTTTTTTTCTAAAGATCTACAGGGCTGTACCTTCTCCATTTCAATTTTTATATCTATCAGCATCCTACTCAATTTAACTCTTGTTCATAATTCACAGTACCCCCACCCTTTCCTGTTCAGACCTCTTTAAATGAGGATTATTCAATTAAGCCAGATGATATCATAAGTAAAAATTGAATCAACTGTCTTTCTTCCAGTTTCTTTCATCTTGTAATTCAAGACTTATACAGATGCAGTGTTCACTATCAAATAATTTGGTTTCTATTTCAGTAGGAGAGTGGGTACTACATACAGAACACTGTGTTACAAAACTCAACAGAATAATTTTTTTAACATCTCAGGAATAAAAACTCAAGACAAAAAGAAATGTATACAGAAATATAGGTTGATTTTGCAGCCATGTTTAATAGATAGCTCTCTGCATAGACATTTAGATCCTGCCTTAAGGTAAAGTTTACTTTGGTGGTTTCAATTACAGTCACTAACAGTCTATTCTTAACATTAATGGACCTTGCAGACCTACACACCTTCTTCCTTCCTTGATTCTACTTTGAAGATATTCTGATTCCATTTCACAACAGGATCAAAAGCAGATTCATACATATTTCCTTCCCAATTCTGCCTTTACCTTAAAATTGCCAGATTCCTCTTAAAGTTCTCCAGTCTAAAAAATAATATTCCTCCCTCATCTGATATTCTCCTTAGCATTCATTCTTCCCTAAAATCTTCATTTTAAAATAGGGGGTAGTAGTCACAGACTTTCAAACAGGGCTTCCTTATTCCTTCCTATGTTATTAATAAAATGATTTTTTGGACCTGTGTTTTGGTGTTTACTATAAAGTTTAAGCTTTCCTTTGGTTTTTAAGATTCCCATGACCTGTACTAAAATCTTTTTAGTCTCACCCTTGACTAATTCTTGTTATTTTTTCCTAAACTGTACCATAATTCTAGCACTTTGGTTACACTCCAGCAGAATTCTAAATTTTTACCCAAGCTCCATTCAACTTGCCAGGTACTTTTTCATGATCTCCCTTTTCCAAAATCCCCCCAATTTCTCCTTTCCTTTCACAGCTAATCCCTAGAATCCCCAAACATATAAATAGAAGGGCTCTCCATTCTACTCTATTTCTCCCTCACTGAACCAAATTCGAATGATGCCCTCCTACAATTGTGAAACTTACCCACAACCTCTATGCCAGTGAATTCTGAAGTCCTAAAATATTCAGTGGTGACAATATTGTATGCATTGGGCAAGGGGAGGAGGCTGGTTATAAAAATAGGAGCTATTTATGTGCACACAGAACCTGATAATTAGCACACAGAAAAGATACGGGGGAAACAAAAGCTATGGCATGATGGGATCCTAGACAAGCCTGAATATTTTGGTGTAAGTGAGAGATTCCTGACTGGAGGTCAAATTGCCTTCTGTGCATCCCCACAGCCTGCGGTAGTGCCTTCCCATTGCAAAAGTATTTCATTAAAGCTACTGAAGCTGAAGTCTACCTAATTTAAACAGAGAAAAGAAAAGCCTACTTGGGGGTACACCATCCTCTCCCTAACTTAACTCTCCCTTCTGTTTTAATTGGATTTATTTTGGAAACTGCTATTTCTGTTTCACTCCTTTCCCTAAACTGTCAAAATGAGTATTGCAGCTTGGCTATTAAACAACTGCCAAATTTACTCCAGAGATGGATGGATTTCAGTGGCAAGAGAAGTGAAGATACCTCTTTCTGGTTTGTGTATCAGTTTACAGTCTCAAGTACTTGGGGAAAGGAGGATTTGCAATTGAAAGTATTTATATCATCATCCAGGGAGAAGCTGGTCATTTGCTCCACCTGAGCATGCAGGAGGAAAGGAACAAAGAAGAAGAAAAAACAACTAAGAAACTAAAATGCATAGAGAGGTTATGTAAACAATACTCTTCAAGGATCCTGAAACATTAAGGAACAGAGTTACCGAGCAGAAAAGGTAGATTTTTTTTTCCCCCACGCTGGAAGTAGCCTTAGAAGTAAACCAATAAAAATTTCTTCCAGCTGAAAAAAGTTAGCCATTTTTCAAAGCCCTGGACAGTTGGACTCTAACTGATCTCTCCTTCCTTATTATTCTTCCTCTATACCTTTTCTCCCACTGTACCATAAAACTGGCCATCTCTCTGTCCTTTACATATGACACTCCACTCATCCCTATTGCACTGGTCATCCCCTATGCCTGCAATGTACTCTCTTTATCTCGGCCTCATAAAATTTCTCTCTCTCCTTTCCCACTCCAGCCCCCATTCCTTTAGGATACAGCTCAAGGATCTATCTATCTTCTGCCTAAAGTCTTTCCTGACTCTCCCAACCTCTAGTGGCCCTTTCAGTCAAACTTGTATTTAGTTACCTTGTATTTAATGACCGTCGGCACATTTGTATTTATTCACACGGTATACATGATTCTACGTTTACTTTTCATCTCTATTGGATGTAAGCTCCTTTCAAGCGGGTACTTTTCCTCTCTGTCCTTTTGGTCCTAGCAATTGGCACAGTTCTTGGCAGATGGTAGGTGCTTAATAAATAAGACTTAGAGGCAGTTAGGTGGGTCAACGGTTATAGTGCTAGAACTGGAGTCAGGAAAATTTGAGTTCATCTGACCTCATGCACTCAATAGTGGGGTGATTCTTTACAAGTCACTCAACCTCTGACTCAGTTTTCCCACCCATAAAACAGGGGTAATAATAGCACCTATCTTTGTTAATATTGATCCTTTTGTAATGGGAAGGCACTACTGAGGAATGCTGTGTGAATTGCATGGAGGGTTGTTATGGGGATAAATTGATATGTCATATTTGTAAAGCACTTTGCAAACTTTAAAGCACTATATAAATGCTAGATATTGTTTATTATTGCTTTTATAGAAAAGAAAATAGTGGCTCAGGGAGGGTTAAAGACTTGTATAAAATCACAAGCCCAGTTAGTGAAAAAAGCAGAAATAGGACCTGTGTCCTACCTGCAGGACCACCTCTTCTCGCTGTACCAGGAGTTCTTGTGTCATGGATCCCTTAGACAACCTGATAAAGGCTATGGACCCCTTCTCAGAATAATGTTTTTAAATGCATAAAATAGACAGGATTGAATAAAATAAAATATACAGAAATAAATTGCAATCAAATAGATTTATCAAAAAAGTTTCTTTAAAAAGTGAACAGATCACAGGGTAAGAACCCTGACCCAAAACCATTAGGTATTTGGGCATTCCAAAAAGTCACTTAGAAGATTCACAGTAATTGATACTCTATTATGCTCTCTGGCAGATAAAAGTTTCAACCCTGGGACCATGGTGTCATTATAGCTTATTAAGATCCCGCATAAAGGAGGGGCAATAGAAAGAGGAGAGAGAAGTGAAGAGCAAATGTTTCTTGGCAGGGAAATAACTGGTGGGAGTGGGTGGTGGAAGAAGGGGCAACTAAGTGTTACTTAGTTTGCATCCTGCAGAAAAGCATTAGCAGCAATGGAATTTGGTCAGAGCACAGGCAACAGGTACTACCTTGATTAATCTTACTGAAAACTCAGTGAGCACATATATTCACCAATTCAGTTTTGTTGGAGAACCAACTGGCCTATAAGGGCATAAGTCTATTGTTTTTTGATGATTTAGATCTAACAGTTTGAGCCCCCAAACCACAAGACCTTTATGTTATTTCTGAAGTATGCACTAACAATGACTGTCAAAAAAATGATGACTGATACATTATTTCAACAATGACAAAACTCAGGGATGAAGTAAAAGTTGAATGGCCAATCAATCAATTTAAACATGTTTATTAAGCACTTACTATGGGCCAAATACAGTTCTAAGCACTGGTGATTCAAAGAAAGGTCAAAACGGTCCCTGCCCTTGAGAAGCTCACATTCTAAAGTGGGGGGAAATGTAAATAACTAAGTAAATACAAAATAAATACAGAATCAATGGAAGGTAATCGAAAGCTTGTTTGCAGGCAGCAGGGAGAGTCAGTAAATAAGCAAAGACTGAAGAAAATAGAGTGGAGAAGACAGCTAGGGCAATCTGGTGGAGAAGATAGAAGGGAAATGGGATCAAGAGTACATGTCCAGAGATTGCTTTAGCAAACTGAAGAATGGATCACCCCTTCATCTGAGAATAGAATGAAGATTGCGGGTGGGGTGGGTGAGATGTCTCAGTGATGTGAAATAAGAAGGGCTGAAGAAGCTCTTGTTGAGAATCAGAAAGGACTAAACTGGCTGAACAACAATCACAACAACAATTTGTCTTGGTAGATTATGAGGCAAGGTCACTAGCAGAGTGAAGAGTAGAAGTATCATAGGAGGCTTAGAAACATATGAGAAGGGTATTGTGGAAGGCATTTCTGCATTGGTGGCTAGGTTGGCCTAGAACATCTCTAATGTCACTTCCAGCCCTACGATTCTATCCAGATGTGCATGATTTTGGAAAGCAACGCCAAGAATAGGTACTGCCATATGGACAAGTTTCCTTTCTTTCGGTCTGTGCTCAATGCCCTTTGCTCTGAATAATGAGGTTTGTAGATACATAAAACAGCAGAATTGGATCTGAGAAGAAAAAAGAAAATCACTGAAGTTCTCTGCCTGTTAAGGTCAACATAGGAAGTCAACAAAGCTGCTTTTGATACCATCTCCCAATGATGTTTTACTGTGTCAGTGATAAAATGTTCTACATTATCCTATATGAGATTTTGCGGCTCTGTGTGAATTGGTGAAGAGGTCAATTATATGTTGTACAAAACTTTCAGAGTAAATTGGTTTATACCTAAACTGGCAAATTATCTTAAAACTCAAATATATTTCAAGACAGTTTTATAAAGATTGTGCCTTCATGGAAGGAGTCATATATACCAAAGTGTTTTCAAACATAAAAATTTCATTTTGTCAGAGAAACAGACTTGTAAAATAACACAAAACATGATTCCATGCCCCCTCCACCTAGGGGGAGGATGGACTGCATGTTAATCTGGAGTTTTTGGTGGACTACAAGTTTAATATGAATTCATAATGCCAATCAACTCAGACACCAAAATGCTTAGATATGGAAGCTAAGAAACTCAACACAAAATTAGGCTATGTGAATGGAGTCCTAGTGTCCAAGCCTAGGGAAATGATCATTTCAATGCATTCTGCCCCAAATGTACCTGTGGTACTGTACACAGTTCTGGGCACCTCACTGTAGGAAAGACATGGATAAGTTGGAGAATGTCCAAAGAGAGTCAATCAGAATGGTGAAGGCCTCAAAATAATGAGGGAGTTTAGCCAAGAAAAGGAAAGTTCTAGGCAGAGTCTAGTATATGAGGCTATGATCTGCAAGGAAGATCGGACTTGTCCTGCCTAACCCCAAAGGCTATATTGTGAAGCAATGACCAGCAAGTTACATAAAGGCAAATACAGCTTTGGAAGGAAAATCTTTGTAATAATTTCTTGTACCAGAGTGGAAAAGACTGTGTTGGAAAGCAAATGGATTTTCCTCTTACCCAAGACCTTGAAGCAAGCTATCACCCATGTTGATGGAAAGGCTTTTTGCGCAGGCACAAGTTTGGCTGGTCACTGAGGTCCCTTTTAACACTGAGAGGGTGTGATAATTTGGGAGGTGTCCCCAGGTTATATAAGGGAATGAACAGGCGAAGGGTAAGGAAAAGAAAGTGGTGAGAGATGGGAACAAGAGAGAGTTGCTAGAGTCAGAAGAAAAAAAAGAATCCAAAATACTATAGTTTTGCCGTAGTAATATAAAAGGCATAAATGGAATTTAAGTATAAAAAAGGTGCTTTTTTTCTTCTATTTCTATAGTGATCCTACAAAAAAAATTATTTGTGACTTAGAAAGTCACAGAATTCTACTTAAAAGGAATAATGAAAGGGTGGCTAGGTGGCGCAGTGAATATAGCATTGGCCTTGGAGTCAGGAGGACCTGAGTTCAAATCCGACCTCAGATACTTAATACTTACTAGCTGTGTGACCTTGGGCAAGTCACTTAACCCCAATTGCCCTACCTCCCCCCTCCAAAAAGCAAAAAAAAAAAGGCATATAGCTTTTAAATTGAGAATCAAAGTGTTAATGTTTTAATGCAAAGAAAAAAATGCAGTTGTTTTGAGTTCTAGCTGAACCTTAGGTCAAAGCTAAGGAAGCTTCTGTATCCAGAACTGGTTTGACTGACTTTGCAAAGCAATGTGACATATAGTGGAGCGATAGCTACCGGCTAAATACAGTATATACAAGTAATGTCAAGGGAAGAAGCTGTGGGGAACAGGAATCCTCATAGAGAAGGTGGCCTTTAAGCTGAGTTATAGATTCTGAGTGGCAGAGATGAGAAGGGAGTACATCCTAGTTACGGGGGAAAGACAACCTGAGCAAATGCATGTAAATGAGAGGTTGAATGACATGTATAACATATAAACTGCAGAAATATGGTCTGTTTCTCCCTCAAGCTTAAACTGTAATTTAGGTATACTGAGAGACTCATGAGATAATCTCTGGGCAACAGAACAACACGGAAGCTTATTTAGTTAAAGTTTAGTTATTTAGTTAACAGATATAGAATATAAGAAGACAATAGCACTGTCACCCACTAGTGTTTAGAGGATTTACCCACAACAATTATAAATATAATATCTTAAATCTGAGGCAAATTGTGGCCATTAGTCTTGAGATAGTTCAATCATGTCTCAGGTCCTTAGTTTTCTCATCAATAAAATTATGGGACTGGATTAAAGAATCTTGAAGGATTTTTCTTCTGTGTATAACATTCAAAAGCTCTATGATGCCATTTGTGGCACTCTGCACCTCTCTTATGACTACTCACTTTACCTCCTCTGTGTGGCTATGCCCTTTCTTCCTTCTCCCTTTTCCCCTCTTCCCTTCATAGGATCATCCTCTGACACCAAAGTAAATATTTTTTTTCTAGCACACAATGATTCCTCTCATATACTACCTTTGTAAAGAACTATTCTTGGCAGTTATTGGTGCAACACTCAAGGCCTAACCCTATCCTACCTAAGATTTTCTTTACTTTCCTCTATCCAATGGGCCACTCTGAAGAGCAGCCAACTCCCTCCCTCCCTCTTCTTCCCTTCCTCTCCCTCCCTTCCTCTCTCTCTCTCTGTCTCTGTCTGTCTATCTGTGTCTCTCTCTCTCTGTCTCTCTCTCTCTCCCTCTCTCTCTCTGTCTCTCTCTCTCCCTCTCTCTCTCTCTCTCTCCACCTCTTCCCCCAAAGTCAAAGTCACTGTCAGTTGCATCCCAGGCATTGCTTGGGTCCATAAGTGTCCGTCAGTTTTAAAAGTACTACTCAACCCTGCAGTGGATACTGCCTTAGCAAGGTCAGGAGAAAGCTAAGGAATAACCATTAACCAATAACCAATAACACTTTGCAGAATAGGTAAAAGGTCCGGCCTTGGAATCAGAAAGTGTCCTGACTCTGACACATTGGCTGTGTGACCCTGGACAAGTTACATAGCCTTCTTAGTGTCCCAGGGAAAAGTCTAGGACTGGTAAATTGAAGAACAGTTGCTGATCTGCATTGATAAAAAAAAAGGAGTTTTGTAGACCAATGAAAGAAGACCAGGCTAAAAAAAAAGATTTTGAAGAATTCAGAGATACAGATGAAGACAGTTTATCCTGTCTATATCTTGTTTGCAGAGTGATTTGAATGTTGTCTCCCCGACTATAATTACTGTGAGTTCCTTGAAGGCAGGGAATGTTTTTTGCCTTTTGCTGTATCCCAAGGCACAGTGCCTGGCACATAGTTAAGTGCCTAATAAATGTTTATTGATTGGCTGATTGCTTGTGATCTTAGAACTTTAGTTTTATACTCATGAATGTTTGCATCTTCCTCACATTTCTGTATTGACTTTAATTAGTAAGTGCGCCTCCAAATTCAACAATTCCTAACAAGCACAGGAAAAATTGGGAAGTAAATGACTCTAGGATAGCATCAACTTTTGTTTTTTCTCCATTTTCAGCCTTAAAGTAGTATATTCATTTAACTTTCTGTGGCTGTTCTCTTTGTTTATTTGTGTAGTAAGAAGTCAGCAGGAAGAATATTGAAAGGATGGCCAGAGTTCTTGGTCAAGCAGGCCAAGTCTGAATTGCCATTAGACTGGAAACTGTACAAAGATTAGTTTCTCAAAGGTTGACCACAACGACTAGATCAATAACTCCATCGTTTGATTTGGGTACTTTAAAGGGCACAGTGGTGAAAATAATAGATAGAAGACCTGGTCAAGATATAGTCCCTGAAAGTCCTGAAAACCTAGAAAATAAATCAAGAATATGCCAAATGAAAAGTCTGCTTCCATTTCTATTTGAAGGTTCCATTCGATTGGGCAAACATTTACTGAGCACAATAAGCCAATGAAAGAGAAAGGAGAAAAATGAAATAATCTTTACTCTTAAAGACTTTCCACTCTACTGGAGAAATAAACATCTATATAGATTATTAAATACATATATAAGATGATATAAAATAACCCCAAAGAAAACCTTAACAACTGCAGCGAGGGGTAGATTAGGAAATACCTCAGATATCTAAACTACACTTTGAAGGAAGGGTTCTATTAGTCAGAGATGAGAAGGAAGAGAACTCTAGATAAAGGAGATATGACCTGTGCAGGGTCAAGGAGGAACAGGCTGAAGATCAATCACAAATTTGTTTGCATTGTTACTGTCTTACCTTTGAGGTCCCCAAAACTGCCACTGCCTAAAGACTTCAAAGCTACGCTGTTGCACAAACAAATGCTGATGCTCTTTATTAATAGGCTTTATTCTGCCTCCCATCCCTTCTTAAAGAAGTACAATTTTATTATTGCAGACATGCAGGATATAGACATTAGGCAGTGCTGAGAAAAGAGGAAAAAAACCTTTTTGTTTCTCTGACTTGTCAGCTACTCAGAATCAGTTCCATTTGATTTTTACCAGCCATGTTTGACATCTGGAAGTTTTTGCTTTAGCACACCAAAGGCATTGCAACAAAATGGCAATGTAGCCTAGAGCTGAGGTGGGGGTGGGGATGGGGTTACCTGTACCATGTGCTTTCATCACGATGAAGAGGGTGGGAGCATCACCAGTGAATTCTTTCTCCCTAGAAGGTCTTTTCAGGCAGATGCTGCTTGAATAGAAAGCAGTGGCAGAAGGGAAATTCAATAAATATCGATTGCCCAAGTCTGTAAAATACAACGACAAAAGAAAAAAGTTAGTTACAAAGCCAAAAAAAATCATTACACTTAGCTTCCAGGTTTTCGCCAGACTCTGACTCTCTCCCCCTGTGTGTGTCTTGTCTCTCTCTGTCTCTCGTCTCTGTCTCTCTCTCTGACTCTGTCTCTGTCTCCCTTTCTCTCTCTCTCTCTCTCTCTCTCTCTTCCCCTTTCCCTCTCCCCATCTTCCTCTTCTTTCCCTCTCCACAAAGTAGGAAGGAGACCCCAGTTTCTCAGAGGATATCCCAAAGGAACATAGCTCTCTTACAGCTCTCACCAAACTGGAGAGCCTATATGCCTGCCATTTATGGCCCAGCATAGAGAAGTTCAGGGAGGCTTATGACCATATAAGACTTATGGCTATAGGATGATGAGCTTTTCAGATACAGCAGCTCTCCGATCATCTACTAAGCTGCAGGTTCAAGCTGAGACCCATATCAGAGGCAGGAGTCTCCACCACTGATGTAAGTGTGATTCCTGACCTATTGGAGAAGAATTATAAATCGATAGGTCAAGAAGACTTTTAACAATAATGCTTTAAATAAAATAATTCCATACAACAAACTTTTCAAAAGATCTAATTAATGTGTGCAGTTAGGTGGAATAGTGGATAGAATGTCAGGCCTGGAGTCAGGAAGACCTGAGCTCAAATCCAGCCTCAAGTATTTATTAGCTGTGTAACTCTGAACAAGTCACTTAGCCCTGTTGGCCTCAGTTTCCTCATCTGTAAAATGACTTGGAGAAGAAAATGGCAAAGCACTCCAGTATCTTTGCCAAGAAAACCCCAAATGAGGTCACTAAGAATTGGCCAGAACTGAACAATAACAAAGAACAGAAATAAAGGGTGGAGTGGCAGCCACCAGGCTTTAGATAAGATTAAACTCTATCCCACTAAAGCTAGAGGCCAAATCCTTGTTTCAGGAATTCACAAAGCCTGTGAAGGCACAAAAGTATCAGTAAGGAAGAAGTATTGACTGTGCAAATCCTTCTGCCAAAATCCAAATGGCAGAAACAAGTTATTATAATTCAAGTTTCATGAGCTTTTAGCCCAAATTATTTTAAAACTTTGCCATATATTGTTTTTGTTGCCAGACAAACAGAACAGAGATTGACATTCAACAGTTACCAATGATTGTTGGTCATAATAATGCAACTTTATAGATGTCACTCAGTTGCTTCTCTAATTAATATTCCATAAAACTTTATGAATTAGTTGTAAACATTTTCTACATGTGGTCCACATATCAAATAGCCTACATTTATACATCACTTTAAGGTTGGAAAAGTACTTTGCAGATTTTTTTTGTCAGATCATTTTGTCTTTATAACATGAAGATCATTTACAAATCATTTTGTCTTCATAACAGCCTTGGAAAAATAGGTGCTATTATTATCCTCTTTTTACAAATAAGGAAACTGAGGCAGGCAGTGCTTAAGTGATTTGCCCAGTGTCTGAAGTCATATTTGAAAGTGCCTCGCTGCCTCTGTAAGTAAAATGTAACAAACTATAGAAAAGAGAAAGAAAAAGTGGCAATAGTTTTGAAACCCTGGTTAAAAAAAGAAAAAAAAAGATTAATAAATCAATAAAACATCTTTTTAATAATAATAATAATAACTTGTCTTAAGACAATTTTAAAATCTGAGAAGTTATTGCTGAAGGCATAAAATATCTCTTCATACACATATATGAATGCATATGTGTGTATCTATCCATATTTAATATTCTATGTGGTATATCAGGGGCAGCTAGGTGGTACAATGCCTAGAGCACCAGCCCTGGAATCAGGAGGACCTGAGTTCTAATCTGGCCTCAGACACTTACTACCTATGTGACCCTTATGTCACTTTCCTGACAAAGCTGTGGAGATCAAGTTTACAGAAGGTCAATATGTGAAGGGTTTTGTAAACCTTAAAGTGTTATATAAAATAATGCCAGTTGTTATTTATAATAACGGTAACAATTATCATTATTATTATCAGGACTCTTCTGAACCTACTTGCTCAATTACAAAATTCAAAGTAAGAAATTTTCATTTAGTCAATTAATGCCCTATTTTTTTTATGGATTTGGTAGAATGACAGGAGAAAATAAGCTGTATAAGAACAAATTCAAGGCCCTCTGTCAGACCATTATCAGACCTCAAATTGTAACATGATCTTATCCAGTAGTCACATTCATTTAGCAATGTAATATATTTTGCCTCCATCAAAATTCCCCTTTCATACCTCATGGCATAACAGGAAGATGCCCCATGTTTGAGGAGTCAATGCCAGAAGAGCATAAATTCCCCCAAGTCCTCATCAGTTAGAAAAGCTTTGAGGCCAGGCCCATGATATCCTATGTCTGGTATCTACAGACCAGACTAGTTCAGAGCAGATAAGTTCATCACCAGAAGTCTGCATACCAGTGGTGAAATGTTTTCTGCCACAGCAATTTTTATGTGGAGACCACCACCTAAGGTATGGGAGGGTTGTGTGATGTGTATCAGTAGAAGAATTATGCACATCTGGAAATCAGATATGCTTGAAGTATAAAATATTGAAAATCCAAGGGTCTTCACACTACAAGTACTCACTCATATTAACAAATTAAAAAAAACAGAAAGAGCAGAAATGTTTACGAAGAAAAATTCTGAAATTATCAATAATTTCATCACGATAGCACTTATGGTTGTGCAAAAAATCAGATCAGTTTTTGAAATAGTACACAAGACCTGACAACACTAAGACTATGATGGCCAATTGTCAGATAAAGCAATAAAAATACAAATATTTCTATTTTAACGGCATGAAACTCAGCATTTTCACTTCCAGATGTCAGCATTACATAAAAAAATGTTGAAATTACTTTTAAAAACAATCATGTTGTACAATTTCCTTCTAAAAACACATTCTAAAATATCAGGTCACAGACAGGTCTCTGGGTGTTCTCAGGACAAAAAATGTATGTAACTATATGCATTTGTGTGTATGTGTATGTGTGCATGTATATATACACACATACATACATATATATGCACACATACAAATATATATACACATATACAGACAAGTGGGGTTCTTTTATTTTTTCAAATGAGCTTAACAAAACCTCTCATTATTAAAACTAGAAGGAAACAACTAGGTGGCACAGTAGATAGAGTTCTGGGCCTAGAGACAGAAAGATACGAGTTCAAATCCCAACACCTGTTGGCCATATGACTGAGTCATTTAAACTGTCTGTCTCAGTTTTCTCAACTGTGAAATGGGGATAATGATTCAAACTCACTTCCCCGAGCTGTTGTGAAGAGCAAATGATATTTTATTTATAAAACACCAGTGCTTGGCACATAGTAGGTGCTTGTTTCCTTCCTTCCATTTAGCATAACCCACTTATTTTTCAGATGAGGAAACTGTAAACTGAGGCACAGAGAAGTGAATGTCTAAGCCAAGTCCAGAACTCAGCTCTCCCACCTCCTCATCTAATGCGCCTCCTCCATCACATCACTGTTTCAAGATATAGTATGTATCCAACTACATTTGTATACATTCATTATTCCTACTGGCAGATGAAAAATAAGCATAGATCCCTCACACAATTTCCTCTGCCCTTACAATACTTCTCAGTATCTTAGTAACAATTAATCTGCCAGTAG
>NW_027185810.1:4805741-4822368 GCF_028583685.1 Petaurus breviceps papuanus
CCTTACAATACTTCTCAGTATCTTAGTAACAATTAATCTGCCAGTAGAGAGCATCAGTCATTTAAATTATTACAGAACCCATTGCATGACTCATATTTTATTATAATATTTACTTCCAAAGGCTCAATTTCTTACATATCTTACAAACTGAGCCTCAGTTTCCTCCACTGTAAAATGGGAATAACACTTACTTATAAAGGTACTTGCAAGGATATTTGCAAAATGTTTAGCACAATGCCCGGCACACAGTAGGAGCTTAATAAATGTGTCTTTCCTTCCTACCAGTAGATTTCAAAGCCTTACCTGGCAAAGTCCTAAACTGGCTGCCACTTTTCTAAGCCATGTCTCTACCATCCCTCTTTCATATCTATCTAGGCTAACAATAGTATCCCCTAACTTTGACTACTCAAGGATTTTCTGTCAGCATATCTTCATCATCATCCCCCCACCGTATTTCAATCCCTTTGTGATTGCAAAGCCTTAGAGAAGTTAAGAGTTCTCTTCTTATTTTATGACAAGACTTACTCATAAGGAGTTTGGCCAAGGGCAAACTCTGGGCTACTCTTTCATTTTTTCACAGATGAATCATTGTAAGAGGCAAGAGATCCATTTTCTTCTCTTAAGCTGTTACTGTTTTTTTTTATTTTATATGACACAGAAAAACCTTTAAACCTGGCACAGAATGATAAATATAAATAAAGAAAGGCATTTTCTATGTCCTAGAGTATGAATATAGATACTCACCATTATTCTCAAGATCAGCCACATGGTAAATATGAGGGAGCTCTTTTTTTAAACCTATTTTTGATTTTGAATGGATAAAACACTAGAAGATGAGAGAAAGTCTAGAATGAGAGCAAAACATTGAGGCATCTAAAAAAGTGCACCTAGTATTTATGATGTCCATTAATTCCTGCCTAAACTGGGGACAATAATGCCAAAAACTGATCCCAGGCCATGAGGTATGGTGGGAAAAGTTATGGTCTGACACTTAGGAGACCTGGGTTCCAGTTTTAGCTCTGTTAATTACTATATTAATTTTGTGATGTTAGATGAATCACTTAGCCTCAGCACATTTCAGTTTTCTGATGTAGAAAATTATGGGGGAGGGGACCATGCTGGAATTCGCACATCTCACTAGAATAAACTCTAAGCTCTTCTAACTCCAATTTTCATCTTCCTAGATTGATAGTCATAGTGACCCCTAATTCCAAGTACATGGTGCTTTATCAACTTTGGGGCATGACACTTTTTGCACTTAGCATTTACGAATAGCCAAGACCTGGAGAAAGAAATGGCAAACCACTTCAGCATCTTTGCCAAGAAAAATCCCAAATGGGGTCACAGAGAGTCAGATATAACTGAAGAACAACAACAAGAGTGTTTAGACGTGGCAGCTAGATGACTCAGTGGATAGAGCACTGGGCCTGGAGTCCGGAAGACCTGAGTTCAAATCCAGCCACAGACACTTACTAGCTGTGTGACCCTGGGCAAGTCACTTAACCTCTATTTGCCTTAATCCACCGTAGAAGGAAATGACAAACCACTCTAGCATATTTGCCAAGAAAACTCCATATGGAGTCATTGAACACAACTGAATAACTGAACAAAGAGTGTCTAAAATTATAGGACAAAATAACACATAGCCAATTTGTGACTGGAGATGAGTTTGGGAGGAAAAGAGAAAAGGTAGAGGGAAGGAGATAGAGGGAGAGAAAGGCAGAAAAAGAGAGAGTGAGAGCAAGACAGAGAGGAGAGAGAAACAGAGAAACATGGATAATTCCAAACAATGACTATCTTACAGAAAGTTTTGTTTGGCTTCTTCACACATGTGACTTTTATTTTATAGTAATTATAGCCTTCATATTTTCTTTTGCTCTGTCACTTCATTACAATTATATTTGAGGGGAATGCAGAAGAGTTCTACTTCCCATCATCCCACTTGAGAGCAGGAGTCAGAGCACCAGGTTGAAGGACATTCTCCCCTAGAAAACTCTCTGTTCTGGGCTGGTCCATGTTTTCTAGGTGCCTCTATGTGGATCTGCCCCCTGTAGGCCTGATTTACTAGAACTGAGTGTCAGAGCTAGCAAAAATGGAAAGGAACAAAGAGAAAAAGGAGGAAATACACACGAGAGTACAGAATTCTACTCTTGACAGCCTAGATAGTCAGGTTACAGCTACGAGGAGGACCATACCTGAGCAGGGCAGAGCAGAGCACACTTTTGAAAAAATCTCGGTAAAGAAATAGTCCCACCCACTCTATCAGCAAAGCTCTAGCCAATCCATAGAGTTTATTTGTGAAAGATATCCATATCTTCACCAAATGGTTTTGATCTTGACCAAATTTTTCACCAGATGGAAAGAGCCAAAGGAAACGACTATTCCCTTGTTGACCAACTTTTCCTTCCCCAAGCCACATTCTCAATGGCAGCACTTGAAGCCATTTATTTGAAAACAGATTAAGATTACCTTCAATGTAAAGCATTTGGTATTTTACAATCTGATAGCATCCAAATCAGAATTAAAATTTGCTGATGGCCAAGTGGGCATAAAACTCAGAATTTGGGTTTAATAAGGGCCAAAAGAGTATAAAACTCCAGTGTAAAATAAAATATGGTCAGTTTGTGATTATTAAAATAAAAAAGGAGGGGGGAAGAATAAAAATGGACAGTCCTAAACCAAGAGCATCTTAGAGAAAGTTTTTATTTGGCTTCTGCACATATGTGATTTCTATCAGTAGTTCTACCTTTCAGATTATGGTTTGCTTAGGCACTTTCTTCATTGCAATTAGCCAAGGGGAGCACAAAAAAGAAATGCTTCTCCCTATGGGTGAGGTGGGAGGGAGAACAGTCACAGGTTGACAGCAAAGAGGAAAATAGCCAGATAACCTGCAAAGTGGGATAACCCGCCTTTGGGAAAAATTCACAAAATAAATAGAGGAAAGAAAAAAAATGGAACTAAAAGGAATCTTGGAAGTCATCATATCCAATTCCCTCTCCCCCCCCCTTTTAATGTACGTGCTGCCAAAGCAAGTACCAGCTCTTTTATTTCACAGATATAAGGAAGGAGTTCCCCTCCTCACCTCAGTTGACAAAGTCCCAGAATGTCATCATTTTAAGGGAGAGAGTGTAAAGCAATAATCTCATGGGTGATAATTGGCAAAGCCAGAATCTCACTCCAAATACAGCGGTTCTTCCCATTACGCTAGGACTTTTTTTAATGCCTATTTTTTGGGTGCTTAATAATTTGGTTATCTGAGGATTCAGGCTAATATCCCAGGTTCTGTAAGTCTCTTACTAGGTTTTCACACTGTTTTAATTAAGCGTGGTTCCAATATGGCTCTCTCAATTTAATCACATCACTGGTACTTTCCCTTTTCAGTCTGGTAAACCCATTGGAATCGAGCCAGACAATAACTATGGGAGGGAACATTCCCCTCTCAAAAGAGGAAGCTCTCAGGCTTCAATTTGTTTACTGTAAGGTACATAAACAAAGCGTCTGCATTTTGTTTTTAAAGTACTTGGTGCTGTCGCCTAAAATTATGAAGGGGGAGGGGAGGAATTATGTCTGGAACCATTCAGGTGAAACTCAGACTATGAGACAGCTTTCAAAATAGATAACTTTTCTAACATCAGCATGTTCTGAAAGATCCCTTTGTGCTGTTATGTAGAGGACCCATTAAAACATTGTAATTTTTCACCAATGTGAAAAAGAAGTCTTTGATTTAAAATGACTTTGTATTCTAGTGCTATTTTAAAGGTGAGTCTGGCTTTTTATTCATCGACTAGATTATCTTTTCAGGAGAATTATCATACTTCACTGTAAGTACTTAATGAGGCACTAATTAGTACTCCTTTTTTTTTTTTCATTTATAACTCCTCTGGGAAATGAGGTCAGAACCTGTTTTAGTGCACGAAGCAAACCTTTCTGAGGTTGTATCAAATACTACATGAGCACTTGTCGAATTCTTTTCTTCCAAAGGGGTGCCCTTACCAAACTCAAAACAGATATAAAAAAGGAATCTTCATTAAGGACTATTCTCCTTGCCTCTATTCTCCCCGACAGCACAAGGCGCTCCTCTGTGTTTAAATTAATAAGCTTCCAAGGAGCTGTTCAGACAAGCTGGGCCAGCTGCCCCCAAATGAATCGAAGCAACCCCTTTCATTTACTTACTGCAACAGTGACCACCTTTCTGTTCCCTGATTGGCTTTCTGGGTGGCCAACATGCAAACATCCAGGGCAGCTGTGCAGGAAGGAATGGTTGTCCCTCGTTCGCCAGGAAGTCTGTCCCCTGACTTATTTGCATCCAGTGCAATGGGCAAGCTGGGAGATGAGCCCCACCTTTCTGGGGCCCAGAGTGTGCACTAAGCTCAGTGGCAGTCAGCCAAAGGACTGAGGAAGGGTGAGCAAATTAGAGGTTATAAACACCTCTGGTGGAAAGAAAATTCCTTCGGGCTTTGTCAGGGAACTTCATCAGTAGGAAGGAGGAAAGCTGAACCTGAACTTCGTCAGAGCCGGATGTCTCCAAGGTGTTCAACCTACATGTTCACCCACACTCCACAGCCCTGCTGGGTGTTACCATTGCACTTAAGACTCTGCAATTAGGAGAGCCAGTGGCTGTCCAGGGGAAACGATGTGCCTTTGCAACATAATCTCTTGCAAGCTCTGACCTACCTGGCTGGCCCACAGAGAAGCAGAAGCAGAAAGTTATTCTGGAGTTCACAGGGGGACATCTCGATAGGCATACACACACAGGGGGTGGGTATTTTATTTCAATGAAGGATTACTACAATCCCCAATCTAGAACTGAATAACCATTCCGGGGGAGGGGGAAGGCTATAGATAAAGTAGCAGTCTTACACACTGGCATGCAGTAGCACAAGTAACATGAACAGGATGGTTATGCGAGGAAACTCTGAGAGGACAATCTCACCATCCACGGGAAAGAAAAGCAGCTGCGCATACTGCTATAAAGGTGGTGTAAGATTGCCATGTTCCTCAATTTACATGAGGAATATGCAACTAGGGAGAATACTGAAATCCAAAACCAGACCCTGATCAGATACTTCGTTTGGGCAAAGCAAGGGACCACTGATATAGGCCTGGGGTGATTGGGAAATCTGACCTTTTCAAAAGGAAGCAGCTTGTATAATGTAAACAGACTGAGGACCTGGAATCAAATCCTATGTCTTATGTTTATGACCTTGACCTGGGGCATATAACTTCCATGGCCCTCAGTTTCCTCATCTGAAAAACAAGGGGATTAAACTAAATGGCCTCTAGTTCTAGCTTCATGACCACACTTGAAACTATACAATTAGAAATTCATTGATTTGATATAAAAGTTCTCAGAATTCCAAAGTTAAAAGGCTCCAGCCTATGTCTAGACAAGAACTGGTGTAACTATTCATCAGGTGTTCGCCTACCTGTATTGGAAGACTTCAGTTGAAGAGGGACCCACAACCACAACAACCCATTCTATTTTGGGATATTTATATTTTTTAGGGGACTTTTTTTCCCTTTATATCAAGCCTTATTTACCTCTTTACAATTTCTACCCAGTATTCCTAGTTCTGGCCACTGGGACTAAAGAGAATGAAATTAATCCATCTCCTCCACCACAAGCATTCAAACACTTAAAAGTTGTTATCACACAACACCCTGACATCTCTTCTTCTTCTTCTTTTTTTGCCTTTTGGAGGGTGGAAGGCAGGTGAATTGCAGTTAAGTGACTTGTTCAAGGTCACACAGCTAGTAAATGTTAAGTGTCTGAGGCTGGATTTGAACTCAGGTCTTCCTGACTCCAGAGATGATGCTCTATTCACTGTACCACCTAGCTGCCCCAATCTCCTCTTCTTTGAGATAAAGGCTATGTGGGCTTCATTCCATATTTTACGACTTCATCTCAAGGCTCTTCACCAATCTTGTTGCTTTCTGGATGCATCAGGGTCCTTCCTAAAATGTGGTGCCCAGAACTGAAAGCCACACTCCAGGTATAATATGACCAGGGAGGATATGATGGACCTATCACCTTCCTGATTGGACATGATTCGTCTCACAATGCATTCTAAGGCTTCATTAGCTTTCCTTGGTGTAATATTATACTGCTTATTTGTAACTGAGTCTTCAGTCCATTACAACCCCCAGATCTTTTCCAGATAAACTACTATCTAGCTAAACCCCCATGTTATAAGTTGATTTCCAAGTGTAAGAATTTTCATCTATCCCTATTGAATCTCAACAGAACTGATCCAATGTTCTAGCTTATCAAAATAATGAGTTCATCATCCAGTGTATCAGGCAAGCCCTCCAACTTGGTATTATCTGCTTATTTGATGAGCATAATGTCTATATTCTTATGGAAGTCAGTGACAAAAATGGTTCAGGAATACATCTCTGGGGCACTTCACTGAAGATTTTTTTCCCTGTGGATATCAAACCAGTACTTTGGGTACGTTCATCTAAGCAGTTCTAAATCTACCTAATTGTACTCTCACCTAGTTCATACCTCCTCAACCTGTCCATAAGAATAGCCTTTGCCACAACTATACCTAAAACATTCCTTTGATTTACCATTCTAGTAAGCCAATCATAAAAGGAAATGAAGTTAGTCTTCCGTGAACTCTTCAAAACAACATTGTGCTATCTCTTTGTGACCACTGCTTCCTTTTCTAGAAATTCACTAGACATCCCTTTAAATAACACATTCTAGAATTTTGCCAGGAATAGAAATAAAGCTCACTGACCTTTAGGATTCAGGATTCATTCTTTTCCCTTAATTTTTTAATATTATAAAGGGATATTTGCCCTTTTCTAATCCTCTTTCATCCCTCCGGTTCTCAGTCTTTCAAAGAGCAGTAGCTCAGAAATCACAATTGCCAGTTCTTTCTGTGTCAAACTATGTGATTTCATGAGTCAAGAGACTTAAACTAATCAAGGTCAACTAAACTTTCTCTTATTATCTCCTTAGTGATCTTGGAAATGGCTCAAGTCCCTGTTAGCCAGTTTGACTTTGTCCTTTCCAGTCCAAAGATCATTCTTTTAGCAGAGAGAAAAAAAGTTCAGTGGCTCTATTCTCCATTGTTGGTTATCATTGTCCCATTCACCCTAAAAAGTGGTTCCTCCATCCTTTGATCATTCTCTCTCCCCTAACATAACTCAAAAGCACCTGTTAGCTATAGCTGTAGTTCTCCTCACTAGCCTCAGCTTATTCTCACCTTTAGCACTCCCGATACTCTTTTTGATAACACTGTGTCATGCTTTAATATTCATCCTTCATTATCTGCCTTTGCTTCCATCTTTCATACATTTGAAAATTTAAGTAGGTTGGTGAATTCTCTGTTCATTTATAGCGGTGTCTTTAATCTCTTTAGACTCTTTTCCCTTATTAAAAAATTCTCCAAGTAACTTCGGATTTTCATTCTTGAGAACTTCCCATTCTTCTTGGACTAAAACCTTATAGAATTTTCGTTTATGAGATCCTGCCTATTCTCTCTGAATGAAATCTTTTCTCCCCAAATGCAGCACACATGACGGACTATTACTAAATTTCCTCTTCCTTCTCTATAGCAAATCCCACTTCAACAATCAGTTTCTCTCTGTTACTGGTGAAAATCAGATCCATAACAGCATATTCCTTTGTTGGTTCCTCTGTTGTTGGTTTTTTTAACTATTTGCTCAATCAATCAACCAATCAACAAACATTTATTAAGCTTCTACAGTGTTCTCTGAATTGTGCTAAGTGTTAGAGATACAAAAACAAAGAATAAAATAATCCCTACTACCAAGGAGTTTACATTCTAATGGGAGGAATGGAGGATTAAATTAACATTAAGGCAAATCAAGAAATTATGAGCAAGCTCTGCTTTTGGCAAAGAGTAAGTCAGAGGCAAAAAACACAGACAGAGAGACCTCCTGAAGATGAGCTCCTGCTTCTCTCTCCTTGTAAAGCAAAAAAAAAAAAAAAAGCCCTAACAGAGGTAATATATAGTAAGGTCTCTCAGTGTATCTAAGATGTAGAAGTTTAGAAGTTTATAAAGTCCTTACCTGAGATTAAGTTTTGATGACAGAAGATGGAAGGAGCTTGAAGGTCCTAGGTGGGATGGGGGAGGAATAAAGGAGAGCCTTAGAGTTAGAAGAAGTCTACTTCACAGTTTTGCTTAGGGCTGCTCTTGCTTCACATGCAAATTCAGAGGCTGGGAAAGTCATTTAGATGACATTTAGCTGTAGTTTTGACCAGCTTAACGATAAGGTCAACTGTTCAATTAAGAATTTAGAAAACCTTCCTACACTACATGCAAAAAACAAAAGGTAGCATCCCACACCCTTTTAGGTCCTTTCCTGATGATCTGTCCCACTGTAACTCACCAGCTGTGTTCCCTTCCCTTACACCTGCAGAAATGGGGGATGAGAAGTTATGCTTTCTTCAACATACAACTATGAAAATTTTGTTTTTCAACTAACAGGGGCCTTTATAAATTCTGATGACCTGTGGGCAGAACAGAAGGGCCCTATAAATAACTTAACCAGGGCTAGCAATAAGTGAAATAGTGGAAGTATGATTTGTCTTTGGAGCTCACTTTAATTCAGAGCCTACCTTTCTGCTTTCCTTTCCCACCTTCATCCTCAGGCTAACCCCCTGACACTGGGGGCTTGTTGAGGGCACATAAAAAGTCAGACAAGAAACTCATCAGACAGCATCAACTCTGTGCCTTCTAAGGTATCAACTCAGTAATTTGATTACTTAGTATAATGATGATGGTGGTGGTGGTGGTGGTGGTGGTAGTGGTGGTAGCATTTATATGACACTTCAAGGTTTTCAAAGACTTTACACATGTTATTGCATTTGGTTCTCATACCACCTATCTTGGGTCCTGGATCTGAATTTCAGCTTGACTATTTATTATCTATATAGCTTAATCAAATGATTTCTATTCTCAGGGTCTCCATTTTTTCTCATCTATATAATGGCAAGATTGCATTAAATTAAATAAAACAGCTACATTTTCTTCCACCTCTTAAATTTGTCATCTTTTAATAGACTGCAGATTACATATACTGAAAATAACAACCTATATTTGTAAAGTGGTTTAAAGCTTCCAAAGCACTTTCTTTACAACAAACCTATGAGACAGGTATTGTAATTTTATTGTTCCCATTTCATTTATGAGTAAACCAAGAATCAGAGTTTAGATGACTTGATCAATGTTATAAAACTAGTAATACTCAGTGCCAGGATTTGAACCTATGCCTTCCACTATATAGTGTCTTCTAACTGAATACAGCAAATGAAATAGCATCATTCACCCCAAGTCAGTCACAACCAGGTACGAATATTGATGTAAGACACTTCAATTCCTAACTAAGTGGCTCAGACCATACTGGTAACATCTTTGAACAACATTCTCTCTTTATTCATCCCCTGCTAAAGAGGACAATTTGGAATGACTGTTATCTAGGCCAGGTGAAATAAGAGCAAAGAAAAGAAAACAAGGTGTGTCTGTTCCAGAAATTACAACGGAAGTCCAGGAAAACTTATTTCCATTGTCATAAAAGTCCCTGATAAGCTCAAGGTTGTATTGCTATTAAAACTCATGTTGATGTCACTTGTACAAAATACATTTGCACCTTAATTATCAGATGGCTTTTTCTTTAGTAGAATTCTCTTGAAAAAGAGATATAGATTGACAGACAAGACAGTCAGAGATAGAAATTCAGAGAGATAAACAGAGAAAGAGACAGAGAGACAGATGGAGAAACAGAGAGAGAAAGAGACCACAGAGAGGTTTAGAAACTATTTTAGTAGTATAAGAACTAAATAACAAGTAGCTGTCACAAGCACTGATGTCACATGTGCTTTTACATTTGGCAATAGATTGACCTCTATCATCAGAAAGGCCCACTATTGAAACCGAATTTTTTTTCATTAACTCAGGAGAAAGACATTTCATAAGTAAAAAATTCTACTTCTAGCTTCAATAGGCTTCTGTAGTCAGATGGGAACACAGTTCCCATTTAGAGTATTCAATTCATCACAACAGACATTTACACAGTACCTACTCTGGGCAAGGTACTGTAGGAGGTCAAAGAGAAACAAAGATAAAAATAGAAAAACAGCTCCTGCCTCCAAAAATCTTATTTCTTAAAGGATGATGTGGCATGCCAGTCAATAAGCATTCATTAAACATTTACTACGTGCCAAAGGAATACAAAGACAATATATGGTCCTTCTCTCTATGAGCTCAGAGTCTAATGGAAAGAGAAATAGGGGGAAGGGACAATGTGCAAATAACTTATATGTCCACAAGATACATATAGGATAAATGGGAAACAATAAACAGAAGGAAGTCACCAGAATTAAAGGGAATCAGAAAAGGTTTCCCTAATGAAGGTGGGATTTTAGCTGGGACTTGAAGGATGATGTAGAAGTCAGGAGACCATCTAGCATATGCACAGATGTGTAAATATAAGATAATATGATGACGAAGAGGGAAACAATAACTTGTTGTATCAAGCTAAGATTACTGTAGGAAGCAGTACCCTGAGCTTTCAATGAAGATAAGAATTCTAAGGTAGACATGAGGAGGCAACACCTTAGAGGTAGGTGGGTTCAGATGATGAAAAGTCAAGAAGACAGGGTTGAGGGGCTGAGTTTGGGGAAAATTCCTATGGGGAAAAGGTGTTATGACTTCAAATACCCTACCTGCAAAAGGACTTTTAGAATGTAAACAATTCCTAAATTGGAGACAGACATATAAATATATTGTAGGAATGTAGAATAATAGATTTAGTACTGAAAAAGCCCTTAGAAGTTATCAAGTCCAATATCCTCATTTAACAAATGGAAAAATTGAGACATGAGGAGTTAAGTGATTTGTCCTAGATCACACAGCCTGAAAAGTGTTAGAGGTCAGATTTGAACTCAGGTCATACCCTTTCCCCCCACCCCAATCAAAATTATTAATTCCTGGTCTATAAATAGATACTTAATAAGAAAGAGTCCAGGGAGTGAATGATGAATTAACAAAGGAGATTAAGAAAGAACAATCAGATGGGCAGAAGGAAAACCAAAAAGGCAGCAGTATTATGGAAGCCAAGAAAAGAAAGCAGAAAAGGGTCAAGTATCAAAAGCCGCTGAAAGGTAATGGAGGATAAGGACTGCCTGACACAGTGATGTTCCACTGTCCATAGGAATTAGAAATGCCACACAAAAAGAGAAAAATCTAGAGCAATTGAGATTTCAAGTGTCTCTGGATCAGAGGGATATAATATAGCATAGTTAGAGTCCACTGAGATATTTCTCCTATGAATTCTACCACCCCCACCCACCCCAGTGCTTCTTATCCACACCCACAGAGTTCTCACCACAAAAAAGTTGAGGCAGAGAAATAGAGAGACAGAGATGTAGAGACAGAGCAGACAGAGATAAAGAGACACAGAAAAGGAGAGATACTCTGTTATGGATTTGTTTGTGATCTTGAGGACTAAGATGTCCTAGGAAATTATTACACATACACACACACACACACACACACACTGACTCACTCACTCTCTTTCTGAGTCACCCTGGTCAGCTGTCAGTAATTGAGGTCTGGTAGGTGAAAGGGTAGAGACTGAAGTCAAATGCTCTGCCATCCTTACATCTGCACCAAGCTGAGGGAGGGGCCCACAACCTACCTCTGCCCATGTGCACTTTGCTTCTATTTGGTTGCTTCTCACCACACTTCATTTAGATGGCAAAGAAAACTTTCATTTCCTCTCCCATTCTTGTTAGAAAACATGTAATGCTATTGTTCTTTGTTTCCTCAAAATCCATTGGCATCCTCTCTCTCCAAAGGGGAAGGCCTGAGGGAATACTGAAATGGATGTGGTGAAGAAATTTTCTGAAAGGATAAGTAACCAGAGCCCAGTCACCAAATGACTGTGGGAGGAGAGCAAAGGGTGAAATGGGTGTCACTTTTTAACCATAAACACTATTACTGCTGGCAAAGGCACCTGGGTTTTCATTAGGATGCTACTCTGTACCTATTTGGACTGCTGAGTATTATACTTTGGAGACCCATTATATAACCCTAAGTGCCTCCCTTTACATTAAGGCAATGTCTCTGATAAGTTTTAAATACAGTTTTTGTCATCTGGTATGTGTTTCTTACATGCATTAGAGGAGATCACTCTTTAAAGGGATCTTGGAATTCTTTTCTATTGCTAACAATCTGTTTTGTAAATTCAAATTTCCACATCTCAAGTTTTTCCTAAAGAAGGGTTGTTTGTAATGGAGGTGGAAAGGACAAAGTAGCCCCAAATTGTGAATACAAGTTAACAAAAAAGAACACATATCCTGGAGTTTGGCCAGATTAGTAGGAATAGAGGATAAACAGGAGCCTTGGGGACAGGGGGCAAATAGCCACAGGAAGGTATCCCCTATCCCAACAAACACACTCAGGGAAGACACTGTTCTACGACCATATGAATAAACTCTTACAAGATGTATAAACCTGGATCAATGAAGAACTGCCAGTATTTTCTCTTAGTTAAGCATGAGGGCCAGGCAAAGGTCCCTGCCAAAGGAAACTGGGTGACCTGCTGGAAGGCAGTATGTTATTAATTAGCATATGAGCCCACAAACAGCCCCCAAGAGAAGCTATTCTAGAGTGACACATTGCATCAAGTTGCTACTGGACAAAGTAAAGGGAAACCAAGCTCTTATTCGTGCTCTTCTTCCTCACACATTTGATACTTTATTGAACATCTCTGTGCCTTTGCATTGACCATCTGACCCACATGCCTGCAATGTCCTCCCTTGTCACCTCTGTCGCTCAGAATCCCAAGTTTTACTCAAAGTTTAGTTTATGTACCATCTTCATATGAAGCCTTTCCTGATTCCCCTGGCTGCTAGTGCCTCCCCCTACACTCTCCACCAAAATGAACGTGTAAGTTAGTAAAGTCAACAAGTACTCTGTTCCAGGTACTCTGTTTATATGTATGTATGTGTGTATATGAGTAATCACACACATATGTCTATATATAGATATGTATAGATGAATGTAAATTTATATAGATATATATATAAACACATACATACTTATATATGAACATGTCTCTGCCAACAGAATATCCTTAAAGGCAGAAACTGATTCCTTCCCTTTGTATCCTCAGTGACTAAAGCAGTACCTGGACATACTATTGGTGCTTAATAAATGCCTGCTGATTTGTAGATTGAAAAGGGAAGGAACAAATAAGAAGTTACAATGAAAAAAAGCACTAGAGAGATAGGAGACTTGAGTTCTAGTTTCAGCTTGCCCACTAATAAGCTTATTCTTTTACTTTTCTGGACCCTCACATATTACATAATCAAGAGGATTGACCTACATGATTTCTAAGGTACTTCCAATGTGATGACTCCATTAAAAAAGGAATTATTAACATTTCTGCAAATAAGCACCAAACTGCAGTTTCTAGTCCTAGAAGCTTTTGTATATCAAACCAAGCCTCTGTATTTCAAACAAACTAAAATTAAAAAAAATAATAAATTAATTAAAACATCCCAGGCATCCCCAGTGTTTACGAAACGTTCACTGGCCATACCATTTCCATAAATCTAGCTATGTATAAAGCAGCAAATGAATTCTGAAGCAAAGACCAAGCATGTACAGAGCACAAGGTCATTAGATACCATTAGAAGTGGCATAACGGCACATGCATTTAGGAGATAACATAACTCAGTGTATTATCTATAAATCATCCTCGCTCTTCTTGCTTGCCTGTCGCTTTCACAGTTCCAAAGCCACGATATTGTTCACTCCAACCTCAGTCTAAGAGCTAAGACAATAGTGTCAAACAAAGCTGGAGTGCTAAAGCATTGTAAATGTTTTAGTTGTCTCTGAAACATGGGAAAATTCCCACATCTGCAAGACAGTAATGGCCCCAGTGATGTGCATATTTGTTTGTAATGAGGGTACACTCAGCAATACATACAAAGGATGATTGAAAAGAAAAGGGAAAAAAACATGCAGCAGATAATTTCATATGAAAACCAATGAAGAGTGCCACCAAAAGAAAAGAGGAGAGAAAGAAAAGTGAAGGAAATAGGGAAGATGGAATGGAAACAAGTAATTACTGCAAAATAATAAGGTAGGATTTTATTGCTAAACCTGATGGCCTTTTTGTTCAGTCTTCTTTCTTCTTGACCTCTGTACATTTTTTTTTTTTAATTTAAAGCAATCGGGGTTAAGTAACTTGCTCAAGGTTACACGGCCAGTTATTATTTCTGGGTGTGGTGCTGAGTATCTGAGCCCAGATTTGATCCAGGTCATCCCGACACTGGAGCCAGTGCTCTTACTCACTGAGCCGCCTGGCCGCCCCGACCTCTGTACATTTTTAATGCAATTGACCAACTCCTTCTCCTGGATATGCTCTCCTCCTTGGGTTTTCCTAACACTGCTCTCTATTGACTCTCTTCATAGCATTCTGCTGGTTTATTCTCAGTCCCTTTTGCTGATTTCATTAGCTGTGTCTCAGCTCCTAGGTGTGGATCTATGCCTGGGTCCTCTTATTCAGATGGTAGAGTGGAGTGGTAGCTAGGTGGCACAGTAGAAAGAGCTCTAGGCTTAGAGTTAGGAAGACCTGAATTCAAATTCTCCCTTACTAACCCTCTGATGCTGAGCAAGTCTTACTCTCTTGTGTATCTCAGTCTCCTCCTCTGTAAAATGAGAGATGTAGACTTCTAAGGTCCCTCCTACTTCTAATTCAATGACTCTCTGACCTTTCTCTCTTGGTGATACCACCAGCTCCCATGGGGTTCAATGATCGTTGCTATTCAGATGACTACCAAATCTACTTCACCAGACCTCATTTCTCTGCTGAGCCCTAGTCTCTCATCTTCCAACTGTCTGCTATACTTCTTGACCTGGCTTTCCCATGAGCGTCTCCAACTCAACACATGTAAAATGGAACTCATTAGAACTAGATCTATTCTACAGTGTTTTGCAAAGATCAAAAGACAAAACATGTGAAGCACTTTGTAATCTTCAAGCATAAGATAAATGAGGGCTATTGTCACTTATTTCAGTTACTCTCTCCCTAAATCCAGCTCTTTTCCCAGTTTCCTGATTGATGTCCATCCTTCTCGTCATCCCAGTTTAAAATGGCCATATTCCTCAACTCTTCACTCTCCTTTGATACTCCTATTTAATCAGTTGCCAATTCTTATGGATCGATTCCTCTGCTACAACATCTCTCATACATCTCTACATTCAGGTTTATTTATTGCTCAAATTGGCCTATCTGTGGTGATGAGCAGAGAGAGGATAAACCCAGAGGCCAAGATGGCTCAGAAGAGCAGTTCAGCAACACCATTACAACATTGGAGGTCCGGGGGTGTGGTGTCTTCTGTATAATTTGTTCCTGTGCTGTTCTTGTCTAAATTGTGTGTTTGTGCTGTCCAGAGGCTACATACCATGTCAATCAGATGAAGGGCAGCTGAACAATGAGGATGCTATGTTTCTGATTCAGCTTCTGGCTGCCTGTCTGAGTCTACTAGCTGAACATATTTATCCTCTTTCAGTCAGGTGCCCTATGGTAGGAATTAGGACATGATGCTATTAGCAATCTGAGGAAGGAGAGATAGGTATCCCTTCTCCCTAGAGAATCAGGAAAGGTTTCATGGGAGATATGGTACCTGAGCATCTGTCACCTTTTCATGTTAAAATAAGAATTCTTTTTGTACTGTCAGATTCAAATATCCCTCAAACATCATACAACAAATACCATGTAGATACCCAAATTTGACTTCTCTTGATAATAGATCCTATTTTCAGCATCTTAAAATATTTTCTAATAAAAATTTTCTAGGTGGGGGCCAGGTAGCACAGCGAGTAAGAGCATCGGCTCCACTGTCGAGATGACTTGTGGATCGAATCCGGGCTCAGACACTTAGCACCCACCCAGAAACACCTGGCCGTGTAACCTTGAGCAAGTTACTTAACCCCGATTGCTTTAAAAAAAAATTTCTGGGTAACTATGTATCTATGCCTGCCCTCCTTTTGCTTTTTACTTGCCTACCAAAAATACTGGTCTTAAAAGTCAGGAGGACCTGGGTTCAAGTCTTACATGTGACACTTTCAAACTGTGTAACTTTTACCAAGACACAACTTCCTTGAGCCTCAGATTATCTGTAAAATGGGGAAAATAAAACCTATCCCACACAGTTGTTGAGAAGATCAAATAAAACAATGTACGTAAAATGCTTTGTAAACTTTAAAGTTTACAAACTAAATATGTTAGCAATTATTTCAGTTATTACTGTTATTTACCATACTTAGAATTTGAATAAGAAAATTCCATGGAACCCTAGATTTTAAAGTTATATAATTATGACCTGCATAAAAACAATGTTGTTATTCACAATAATTATTTGGGAAAGGATTATAAGAAGGGTTTTTTCCTTTGTCTTGGAAAAGGCGGGAGACATAGGGCAGGAATCTCCCCCCCCCCCCAGTTGTAGCAGTGAGAGCAGTAGGCACTAGGCAATGGTTAGCAAAACAGTAAGTATTGATGGAAAACTCAACCTAGGTTGAGAAACTGGGATAACAGCCATAGGCAAGGCAACAATTTTAGTACAAGTCAATGA
>NW_027185810.1:4822468-4860756 GCF_028583685.1 Petaurus breviceps papuanus
ATATATATATATATATACATATTTATAATCATGTGACCTAAACCAGCAGTCTGGTGTTATCCTGGTTTCCAGTTTAAACTAATATTAAGTACCTATTAACCAAGCTCACATACTAGGTTATGTAGATACAAGGACAGAAATAAGACAATCTTTGAACTCAAAGAATATGTGTTTTGGGTCAAAAAAGACAATATGAGGCAATGTTCTATATGAAAATAGGTTATTTTACTTTTCTTTTGATCCAAAGTATTCCTTTTCTGCAGCCCTTCACCGCTACATTGTCCAAAGGGTATTCTGTATGCCCATCCTCTCACCTCTGACCCTGACCAACTGATATCTATTAAAAGAATTTTGTTTTTCTTCATTTTTCAGACAAGTGTTTATGGGATTGGGAAAGAAAGTAGATTTTCATTCATTTTTCAAAATTCAATTTAATTTTTAAATACCTAATTCCATCATTATATTCTAAAATGTTCTGTAGTCAAATTATTTTGGGAAACTCTTATACTACCAGACTAATACCCATACTATAAGAGAATATTTTAAATAGAATCATGTAGTATTCATTTTCTCTTACATTATAAACTTATAAAAGAAAAAAAAACACATTATAAAAGGTTAATAATATACCTTAGCACTTTGGAAAATTACTTTCCTGATTTTGGGGGAGGGTGGCAACATTCTTAACTAACTATGAAATGTCATTTTTCTAACTTGAGAAAAGCCTTTGGGGGGACACCTATAAAATACTATTCAAATGACTTCAGTGATAGGTATTTTTATCCCTAACTCTTTGCCAACTCAAAATTGGGTTGTCCACAAACTTGGTCTTTCAGGAAGAATTCTAGTTCTAGGCAGTTTTCAGAAGAAGAAATCAAAGCTATTAATAGTCACATGACAAAATTCTCTAAATCACTATTGATTAAAGAAATACAAATTAAAACAACTCTAAGATATCACCTCACACCCATCAAATTGGCTATGATGACAGAAAAGGAAAATAATAAAGGCTGGAAGTGATGTGGAAAAATAGGTACACTAATTTCCTGTTGGTAGAGTTGTAAACTGGTTCTACAATTCTGGAGAACAATTTGGAATTATACCCAAAGGGCCACCAATTATGCATTTGACTTAACAATATCACTACTAGTTCTGTATCCCAAAGAGATCAAAGAAAGGAGGTAAAAAACCTATTTGTACGAAAATATTTATAGTAGCTTTTTTATGGTGGCAAAGAATCAGAAACTGAGGGGATGCCCATCAATGAGGGAATATCTGAACAAGTTGTGGTATGTAATTATTTTGGAATACTACTGTACTATAAAAACAATGATGAGCAGGATGGTTTCAGAAAAATCTGAGAAGATTTATATGAATAGATGCAAAGTGAAGTGAGCAGAACCAGAACATTATACATAGTAACAGCAATATTGTAAGGATGATCAGCTATGAAAGACCTAGCTACTCTGATCAAGACAATAATCCAAAACAATTCCAAAGGACCCATGATGAAAAAATGCTATTCACCTATAGAGAGATAAACTATCAATGCAGAGTAAAGCATAATTTCTCCACTTGAAAAAAAATTCTAGTTTGGTTAAAAATCTGGTTCCCTCCTAACAACTAAAAAATCCACCTGGCTGAGAAATTAAAAAAAATTAAATTCAAGTAAGCATATTTCCTAAATATGCAAAGACATTTTCACCATCAGAACTTGATAGTTTTCTAAGGATCTTCCTTTTCCCTTACTGCCATTCCCAGAATCATGGAATGTTAATCAAAGAGTAAAAGGACCTTAGAGATCATTGCTTAAAACTCCCCCTTTGTATTACTGGGGAAGGTGAAGCCCACAGAAGTAGAGACATTGGCCAGCATTCCAGAGGCCAGCTATTGTTCCTTCTACTCCCCCTCCATGGCTTCTTATCTTTTAGGGGAATTGTGGACCCCTTTGGCTGTTTAGTGAAGCCTATAGACCCTTTTCAGAATAAAGTTTTTAAATGCACAAAACAAACAGATAGCATTACAAAAGAAACCAATTATATTGAAATATAGTTATTAAAATCTTTTCAAAATGCATTCATGAATCCCAGGCTCTAGCATTATACAGTATTCCTTCGATGGCATGTTTTTAAAAATTGTATTTTATTTACTTTTATTGAATTAAAATCTCCTTCTCTCTCTCTTCCTCTCTCCTTCTCTCTCTCCCTCTCTTCCTCTCTCTCTCCCTCTCTCTCTCCTACAATCTCCAGTTGAAAAATGAAAACAACAACAACCACAAACACTTGTAACAAATATGCATGATTGAGTAAACCAGATTGTCCATATTATTTTTTAAAAAGTCTCAATCTGTACCCTCAGTCCATCACCTCTCTTTCAGAAGGTGGGTAGAATATTTCATCAAGGATCCTCTGGAAGTGCAACTGATCATTGTGTTAATCAGTAATCTTAAATCTTTCAAAGTTCTTTGTCTTTATAATATTGTCATTATTATATAAATTGTTCTCTTGGTATCGTTCACTTCCCTCAGTATCACTTTATACACATTCTTCCAAGGTTTCTCTGAAATCACCCTCTTCATCACATTTATATATCTTTGTTTAGCTTTTCCCCAACTGATAAGCACCCCCCAGTTTCTCAAAAGAGCTGTAATAAATATTTATGTACATATGTGTCTTTTCCCTCAGTCTCTGATCTCTTTGTAGTATAGACCTAGTAGTGGTATCAAAGGAAATGCACAATTTAGTAGTTTCTTAATGGCATTTTTAAATTAGAGAAGCTCAATGCAAATGTGGAAGTCATTTGAGGTCTGAGGAAAATAAAGAATTTACCTGTCCTTGCATTAAAGCATCTGAAATATGGCTTCGTTTTATTTCAAAATGAACAAATATTAAAAAAAAACATATTTGTAGAGTGATTTAAAGCTTGTAATGTATTTTCCTGACAATAACCATAAGACAGGTATTGAAAGTACAATCGTTCTTATTTTACATTTGAGGGAAGTAAGTCTCAGAGAAGTTAACTACCTTGCCGAAGGTCACACAACTAATACTTGAATTCAAACTCCAGGTCTCTCAGAACTTCAAGCCCCACTCAGTTCCCACTACTGTAGGCTACCATAAGCACATTAACATTTAAAATGTGCAAATCGCATGGAAAGCCCCTCAGGCTGGGCATTTCCCTCATTTTAAAATTTATGATGAGCAATAAAAGTTCAGTTCACAAATGAACCTACAAAAGCATGAATTGTCATAGGTGAGATTGGTAGAAAATTTTTAAAAAGTCACAGAAGTTGAAAGTTATTTGCTCTCACTGGAACCTCAAAACAACAACTTTGCACATACAGGGGCTTAAACTTAACAGAATATGCCACAATTCAGAAAATACTACTACCATATGCCCAAGGGGACTGAGTCATGCTTGTAGCTAAACTTTTGAATTTTCTAACTTCTGCATATTTAAATTTTCAACCACATGATAGCTTCAACCTTTAATTTTGCCACTGAAATGAATACATTTCCTCTCTTTTACATAATCCATACATGTGGTGTTTATGTTTCTGGACAGCCTTAGGATTAGTGGACACCCAATAAGTGTTAAACAATGAAACCCATACACGGTTTTCGGAAATAGAACAGCCAAACCTTCTCTGATACTATCCTTTATGCCTAAGAACAGCCTCCCACTCCTACTCCCACAGCCATCAAACTAGCTACATCTCATCGCTCTTTCAAATCTCACCTTAATTCACTTCTCCTCTGATTCTATAATGAAGCCTACTCCAATTAAAGTAGAGGTAGGGAATAGATTCTTAACAACTGTCGGGGCACATAGAGTGGGATTAATTCATATCTGCAAGGACAAGGAGGGTCATCAAAACTGCCTTCTTTATAATGACCTGAGATCCTCTCTAATGCTAATACCATGACTCTATGACCCATATACCCTTTTCTTTTTCTTTTCTACAAGGGCAGTTTGGAGTTTTCAATGGACTATGTGGCAGTTGTGATTGAGTTACCCTCCAGTGGCTGGATAGGTCATGCCTCAATGTTTTACATAGTATTAGAAAGCATATCAATCTCTTTTCTAATCTAGATATGTAGCAACCTTCACAACCTTGGCTCCTAGAAGGCTAGTGCCCAGGTTCTGGGTACTTGGTGAATCAGAATCCTCTTTAAGCCATAGCTCACAAGTTTCTGCTATGGGTTTATTTTTATTAGTCAGCCAGGGAACACACAGTTCAAAGAAACAGGATTTAATGAAATAGTATAGTAATGAAATAACAATAGAACATTCCCCTTATACAGTTTTGAGATCACTCATCCACAAGTACACACACTACCTGTGGAAGATCGGACAGGCATAGGCTCATGCCTTAGGCATACACAAAGAGGAAAGAAATGGAGCTAGGGATCTGCATCATAAAAATAAATGCAGGAACTGTGTGTTCAGGCACATGCGTGCAGAGACAATTCATGCTTCTAATGCTGTAGCTGCTCATTTGTTATGATAATGTTCTCTATTCCATAACTGGTATTAATGTCTCCACCATTCTCCTTAGGCACACTGTAGCTTAAAACATAAACTAGCAGAAGTCCAAGCTAAGATTACACCAGCTCTTTGGGCTCCTGAGCTCTGTACTATTTCCTCTAATTGTCTTGACTGAGCTTTTATTTGACTCATAAAGATGCGTTTTTCTGATTCCAAGTCCAGTGCTCCAACTACTTTGCTACCCAGCTTCCCCTGGATTTCTTAGTTCTTATCATACTCCCCATGGTTTAGGGGTGGGCAAGTCTTCTTAAGGTACGACTTTCTTAAACAAGAAAGGTATTTAGCAGAAGGTTGTATGAAAAACTCTTTTCATTCTTTGCTCCCCACGACCTCTCCATCATGCTCCTCTACTCGATGCAAATCACAAGAGCCAGGATAATTAGAGAAGATCAAAAAGACTGATGACCTTTGTCTCACTTCTTTTGCAACAGCAAATCAGCAACTCATCCCTGATTGCTCTGTCTATAGTCATTAACATAAATGACTGGTTAAATTATCAATACATATAAAAAAGAGAGGGCAATGTACTACCATTTTCTGCTTTGGAATCAATCCATCAATATTTACTGACTATTTACTATATTCTAGGTACTGACAAAGATACAAAGAAAAAGATATGACAAAATTCCTGATTTAATATTAGTCTGCTGGTGAGGCAAGACATATATACCAAGAAAGAGATGAAAATCAATTCAAGTCAATAAACTTGAAGAGTCTACTATGTGCAAAGGTATTGTATTAAGTAGAGAATATACAGAAAGTAGGAAGCAAAGTTTTAAAAACAGTCCCTGATGTCAAGGAGTTCGCATTTGAACAAATAAGCAAATACATAACAAGTTGAAGATAGTTAGGATGCTAATGTCCAGGAGGATAATGACTGTAAAAATGCTTTGGAAAGCTCAAAGCTTTCTTCCAATGTAGTGCCTGTATAATCCCTATAATTTATAACCTAGAACCCCAGCTCTAGGTTAATATAGACCAGGTGTAATATTAGAGGATACCCCACAAAATATTGTCTTCAATTCTACCCCCACTGGAGGGAAGGAACATTTCATCAGAATATGACTCCTGTGTGGGTCTAGTTCTAATGAAAGTTGGTCCATGTTTTTTTCTTCCTATGTGACTCTGCCTCCTACTGTCTTTCAGCTTTGGCTCCTGATTGGTTCAGGATCTCAATGTACCCTATGAATTCCTCCTCCTCTGCTCTCTGGTCTGGAGTTCTGGTAAGGAACTCTTCCATTAGGCTGCATTTTCCCCACTGCTGCAATCTCTGAGGCTAACAGGTTCCCTAGAAGACAGGGAGAGGATAGGGTTGCCCCATTGTACATGTTTCATCTCTTCACCTTAAGTCCCTCTCCTGTCTTCTCTGGTACATGGGGAGGGGCCAGACAAGTGGTACATGCCACTTTCAGTTCAATTCAACAAATGGTTATTGTAGACCTCCTATATGCCAGGCTCCCAATTAGGCAGTAAAGTTGGTAAAAAGTGAATAACATGTTATCCCTGACATCAATAATAATAAATACAGTACTTTCAAGTATATAACTTACTTCCCCTACAACAAAACTCTAAGGCAGGTAATGGAAGTGATATTATTGTAATTTTATAGATGAGGAACCAAGGTTATACGACCTACATCGTATACATTATACAATGTTCACACAGCTTAAGTATAAGAGACAGGATTCAAATCCAGGTCTCCTGCTCTTTCCACACTATGCTGACTCTCCAGGCACTCATGATCTCCTTCTATTGATAGATACAAATAAATGTGACATAAATCAAAGTTTCAAAATGTAAAAGAAAGTGTAAAGTATATTGAAAGCTCCAAAGAAGATAATCTTTTCCTTTAAGGAAGGCAGAGGAGTTGGCACCTCACTGGGAACTTGAGGGCCAGATGGGATTCCAGTTTGGGGAAGTGTAAATACAAGCTATTTCAGACACAGGTAAAAGCAAAGGTATAGTGGATGGAAAATTGTGGTCATGTCGAGCAAGAAACCCAGTTTGGTCACAGCATAGGATAGATGAGAGAGGTAATATGAGAGAAATCCAGAAAGGCAAGTTGCAGACCAGTCTTAAATGATAAGTAGTTTTAGACATCATTCAAAAAGTGCCTACTATGTTCCATGCACTGTGACAGCCAATGATAAGTTTTGTTTTCTTTAGGGATCGAATTAACAAGATTTGACAACTGACAGGATAGGAGGAGTGAGGGAGAGGAAAGGACTGAAGATGATTTCAAGATTTTGAGCCTTAGTGAACAGAAGGATATTGGTGCCTTCAGTAGAAAAAGAGAAGTTAGGAAAAGGGAAATATTTGGAAGCAAGATTTTATTTTGGTCATTCTTTGCTTAGGATTACTATAGGATCATAGCTCTAGAGCTGGAAGAGAACTTAAGGTCATCTAGACCAACCCTCTCATTTTACTGAAGAGAAACAGACACAGAGAAGTATGTGCCAGAGAACTACCCAAGATCACAGAGGTTTGAATGTGATGTATATAAGTTAAAATTTTTTTTTTTTTTGCTTTTTGCAGGGGGCAATTGGGATTAAGTGACTTGCCCAAGGTCACATGGCTAGTAAGTGTTAAGTGTCTGAGGCTAGATTTGAACTCAGGTCCTCCTGACTCCAGGGCCAGTGCTCTATTCACTGTACCACCTAGCTGCCCCATAAGTAAAAATTTGAACTCAGATCCCTTTGACTCCAAATCCAGCAGAGTTTTTTTTTCATTGTATTATGAGCTCAAATGAAGAAGAAATAAATTTTAATTTCAGGAAGTCAGGGAAGGTTTTACAAAAGACAGAAGAATTAAATTTCTACCTTAAAGGATAAATATGATTTGCATAGGCAGAAAGAAGGCACAAGGGAGAAGGAAAGGTATGAGCAAAGACATAGCAACATATTCTAGGAATGGCAAGTAAATCAATTTGGATTGAGTAGAGGGTTTGTGTAGTAAATAAGTATGGAAAAGTAGACTGGGGCCAGACTATGTAAAGGCTTAGGGACTAAGCTAAGGAATTTGAACTTTATCCTTTAAGCAATGGGGGACAGGGGGTGTCATGGAAAACTGAATGCTTTTGACCAGAGATATTAAATGATGAAAGCAATGTTTTAAGAATATTATCCTGGCAGCAATGTGCAAGATGAATTAGAAAGGGGATAGACTGGAAGGAGAAGGAAGCTCTCTCAGTAGTGCAGCCATAATATAACAATGGACTGAATAAAGGTAATAGCATGGAGTGGATGCTAAGGGAAAAGTCCAAGAAAAACTGTGAACCAAGAGGACTTGATGATTGATTGGAAATGAGAACTGACAAAAAGGGAGTCAAAAAGAAATGTACGTGGACATTTTTTTTGTTCCAAAATGAGACTTAGAAATCACAATAAAGTAATTGGGAAGAAAGATGACTAATTATACTTTCAGAGTTAGTTTGCTTTATTATTTTTAAAAGTAGTTTTGTTTAAATTTTGCTCAATTTAGCTTTTCAGCAGTAAATTATAAAAGTAAAGATATTTTGTCTGAAAAAAAAAAACTAAGCAAAACATACCAATCTTGCATATCAACCAAAATCACTTAAGGACTATCCCTTATTCTTCACACATGGTTACACCATCCTATTACCATTGGGTGGCAGTATACCTAATTTGAAAAGCATGCTATTTGAAAGGTGAATAAAATAATTTCCAAGCTAAATTAGCAAAATTATAGTTATGAAGAGACCGTGGACGAGGAAAATATTACATCATATAGCCATCAAAATGAGCTGATAATACTGGCAATCATCCAAAAGGAAATGCATCAGCTCCATTTGAGCTATAAAGTTATAGATATCAGCACTCCTAAAGTGAAAGAAAATATGTTCTGATGAAGCACCATGTCTTATTCTGAAGATACGTTCCATCCTGAGATTCTCTCTCTCTCTCTCTCTCTCTCTCTCTCTCTCTCTCTCTCTCTCTCTCTCTCTCTCACTCCTCTTCCTGAGTTGAAATCTGACCTCAGACACATACTAGCTATGTGACCCTTGCTACATCTCTTCATCCTGCTTGCCTCAGTTTCCTCATCTGTAAAATGAACTAGAGAAGGAAATGACCAACCGTACCAGTATCTTTGCCAAGAAAACACTAAAGGATCACAAAGAGCTTGGACACTACTGAAAATGACCAAACAACAAATAAACAAATGATATAAAGGTGTATGTGTGTGTATGTATGTATATACATACAGCTAGGTGATGCAGTGGTTAGAACACTAGGGCTGGAGTCAGAAAACTCTGAATTCAAATCTAGCCTCAGATATTTACTAACAGCATGACCCTGGGCAAGTCCCTTTACCTGCTTGCCTCAGTTCCCTCAACTGTAAAATGGGGATAATAACAGTACCTACCTCACCGGATGGTTATGAAGATCAAAGAAGATAATATTTGTAAAGTTCTTGGCACAGTGCCTGACATGTAATAGATACTATATAAATGATTATTTTTCTCTCCCATACATATGCATACTAAAGTTTTACTCCAATAATTCTTCATGTTGTAGAGATAATATCAAAGACTATGTTAAAGGCTATGCCATTAGAACATAAGCTATGGTTGGTCCTCCAAAGCTGGGAAGGATTCAAGTGTGAGCCTGCTGATGGGCTATACATCTGTGGTCCAAGGACCAGTCTAGTGAGGTTCTAAAAAGCTCATCATTCAATAGGCTACAGCATGATGAATTTTTCAGTCATTGGAACTCTCAAAGATATTGTGCCACATGGAAAATTCCCATAAGCTGTAAATTTCTGGAGGGTAGGGACTATGAAGTTTTGGTCTTTTTGTTTTTGTACCCTGAGGGCTTAGCACAGTGCACTGGATGTTTTTTTGTCATTCAGTCATTTTCAGTTATATTCAACTCTTCATGACCTTATTTGGTGTTTTCTATGCAAAAATATTAGATACATTTCTATCTACAAAGATACATTTCCTTCTCTAGGTCATTTTACAGATGAGGAAACTGAGGCAAAGAGTTAAGTGACTTGCCAGTGCCACAGTTAGTGGCCAGATTTGAACTCAGGAAGATGAGTCTTCCTGACTCTAAAATGGACAGAGTCAGGAGAACCTGAGTTCAAATTCAGCTTCAGATACTTATTAGCTGTGTAACCCTGGGTAAGTCACTTAATGCTGACTGCCTCCAAAAAGAGAAAGAAAGAAAATAAACACATTGGCAACCATGGCATTATTTGAGCAAACCAACCAATGAACAAAGATTTAATAAATACCCACTCAATCTGGGGTTTAGAAACTTGTTTTAAAAAAGATTTTGATAATTTCATTCCAATATATTTGATTTGCTTCATAACAATCTATTTCATTTTGTGTATTTAAAAATATTATTCAGAGTCCATAACTTTTTGCCAGATTGCCACAGGGACCAGTCATACACACACACACACACATACACACACACACACACACACACACACACACACAGAATTAAGAATTTCCAATGTAGATGGTCATTTCAGAGTGGATAGAAACAAGGAAAGCAAAGTGGAACAATGGACAAAAGCATTGATCTAAAAGTCAAGAGAACTGGGTTCCACTCTTAACTTGGAAAAATGTATGACCGTTAGCAAGTCACTTCTCTGGGTCTCAGTTTCCTCTTCTAATAGAAAATAATGAGCATGAACTAGATAAAACCTAAAATCCCTTTCATCTCTAAAGTCTATGACTAAATCCTACATATCTCTGTATTCTACTATACTGTTTCTTCCTCTGCTACTAACTGCTTAGACTTCAGTTAACAGTATCAGTCACAGGGCAGTATGTGGGGAAATGTAAGAGATGTCAATATCCTTGTTCTCTCCTGAATCCTACATTACAATGGAATTAATTAGTAAAATAATATGAGTTCAGCTTCATTCAGTCTATTTCATATACAGTCAGGCACTCCAAAGCTGGGATGACATTTTGCATCCAAATCTTTAAGGTATGATTCTATCTCAACAAGTCATTAACGTCAATAGCCACTCTCATGGCAGTCACCTAAACCTGGTGTCTGCATGCATAAAGTCACTGACTTGCAGGAATACCAAAGATCATTAGCAACTTTATAAAGGATAAGTAATAAATCTGACTTCCAGTATTTTCCTGTAGCATAGAAATCATGTCAAAAAGCTAAGGATTCCATGGTAGTGCCAGACTCAATGCTACCAGTGAATTCTGGTTTCGAGGCTTTGCCCTCTTCCATATGGCACTACTCCCCAGAGAAGCTGAAACTAAAATCAGGATGGGTATGTCTTTCAGAAGGCTAGCACAGTGTATTGTGTCATCAAGCTCAAAAGTCAAATCTAAATCTGGGCAGTGGCAGTACAGAATGGACTGATTTCTTGTAGTCAGGCGGAAAGCATAGACCTGCTAGACACAAATCACACTTAGCATCTACAAGAGTTTTCTTCTGCTGCCTAGGAGGCATCCTCAGCCTCACCTGCAAATTAAGCCTAATATTAAACAGCAAAAACCAGCTGCAAGGTCTTAGAACACAGGCTATCTGATAGCATGAAAAGGGGGTGTTCACTACAACTCGGCTCCCGCAGTCTGTCCAGGTGGTATGAAAAAAGCACCAGATCTTTGAGTCAGAAAATATGAGTTCAGATCTTAGCCATGCCAATATGCCAAGTCGCTTAACAGATTCCCTTCAATTTCCTCATCTACATAGTTAGGAGAATAGATTAAATTATCTATAAGATTTCTTCCAACTCTAAAAACCTCATCCTCTCTGACCTAGAAACAAGGAAGGAATGGGAAAATGGTGTATGGAAGAAATACAATATGGATAACCAGAAGAATGAATTCAAAGGGTCTTTAATGCTGCTGAATTAATAACGATTACTCACATTAATGTGGCATTTTACAGTTTACAAAGCATGTTCCTTGGAACAACCTAATATAGTAAATAGTAAAAGCTCTATTAGTCCCATTTTTATGGATGATGAAACCGAAATTCATTCAATAGTTCATTAAGCAAGCATTTACTAAATGCCCATTGTGTGCATTCGGCTTTACTAGATGCTATGGGCTATGGATTCTAGTTGCAGAGCCAAGTGAAAATCTGTACGGATAAGAGAAGGAAGGTATAATACAGAGGTTCCCAAACTTTCTTGGTTCATGATGCCCTTAAAGTCTCAGTGATTTTTCACAGAGGCTCTAGGCCAAAAGAAGTACTTAACAGTTCTGTTTATTTGTTGGGTCAAAAATGTAAATGTACTGGTACACCCAGCAACTCACTCTAGGGTTGTTTGTCTTTCCTTCTGGAAGAGGACCATGGCATTAGGGAAGTGATGCCCTAACTTGCAAGTGAATTGGATTTAAGTGAGGCAGGGCTATGTAAAGTCACCAGCCTCACTTTCACCTCCGGAGTCATCTGGGCCCAGTGACCAGATATAGATCAGGACAACTGGAGATGGCCCAGGAGGCAGTGGGAACCAAAGGAATGATGAAAAAAAGAGCTGGTCCAGTTAGCCAAACGAAACAACTCATCTTGAGATTTTCACTTATGTCATTTCCAGAACAAATTTGCTGTTTATATATTAAACCTGTTTGTTGGTTTCCTAATAAAATATTTTTTTTCACAGTTAAAAATAAAAAGAAAGAAAAAAAGAGCTGGTCTAGGAGTTGGGAATACCTGGGTTTGGATGCTGCTTTTGATAAATACTGGCTATATGACTGACCCTAAGGAAATCCCTTTAACTCTCAGCAACTCAGAGACTAAAAGTTTTGGAATAAATATAGCTCTCCATTGGTAGAGGGTGTTTCCACACAAAGATTTCCCTATATCAGGGAAATTACAGGTCCAATCCAAAAATATGGGCTATATGCTTAAATCAGTGACAGTCCCACAAGCCTCCTTTGGTAATCAGTCTCACTATTTTATGATTACCTCCTCTTGTAGATATGTGGAAAGAAAGAAAAAATAGTATGTGTGCTCCCTTTTCCCCCACATTATTATATAAGTTCCATGACATCTGGTTCTGTTTTGGTTTTTTGTCTCCATACCTAGCACACAGTAGGCATCTAATGAATGCTTTTTGAATTGAACTGAAAGTGGCACAGTGGATAGAGTGCTGAAATCAGGAAGATTCCTCTTCCTGAGTTCAAATTCAGCCTTAGGTTCTTACTAGCTGAGTGACCCTGGGCAAGTCCCTTAACCCTCTGTCTCAGTTCCCTCATCTATAAAATGAGCAGGAGAAGGAAACAGCAAACCCCTCCAGTATCTTTGCCAAGAAAACCCCAAATGGGGTCATGGAGAGTCAGACACAGCTGAAAAACGACTGAACAAAAAACAACAAAACCTATGGAATGGGAATTAATACAGTTCAAATTTAAGTGTAACAATCAATGCTAAAGGAATGCAGAAGGAAAAAGGATTAATACGAGGATTTATTTAGGAAAGTATTCTTGGAAGACAAAGATGAACAATTATTTTGATGCAGATCTGGGGGACAAAAAGAGAGAAGGTTTAGGGAATTCAACCCTGGGAGGACATTGTTTGCTACAATGGCAGATGCTGAGTTGTGTATCTGTAGAAGAAAGAGCATAAGCAAATGCTTTAACTTCTCTACTTTGACACTAAAGTTGCTAATGATTACAGATGAGTTTCCTAGGTAATGAGCTTAAAAAAGAGTTCATGAAGTCACCAACAGTGGAACACAAAGCAGAGAGCTGAACACATAATGATATTTGTCAGGAGACATTAAGCAAGAATGACAGTAACAGGAATCTGTTCAGAGAGAGGGCAATTCAAACCATAAAATAGTCAGGTTTAATACTGAGAAGTGTGGATATTAATAGAAATAGTATTAAATGCATTTGGTTATGCAGTCTGTCTGCTTGCCAGGATTACACCCAGCAAATTTTGCATTCTTGCTATAGCAAGAAATTTTTTTAAATCTCTTTTACTAAGTTTGAGGAAGGGCACATTGTATGTTTTGTGATTGCAGATGATTACCATCTGTTCTTTCTTAAAACTATCTTGTATTTATCTTTTTTGCATTTATTCGTTTTATGTTTATTCTGTATATACATATATATGCATGTATATCTATATATGTGTGTGAGTTATATGTGTGTGTGTGTGTGTGTGTGTGTACATGGGTACCTAGTTGATACAGTGAATAGAATGCCAGGGATGAAGTAAGGAAGACCTGAGTTCAAATCCAGCTTCTGACATTTACTAGCTGTGTGACTCTGGGCAAGTCACTAAACCCTGTTTACCTCAGTTTCCTCATCTGTAAAATGAGCTGAAAAAGAAATGGCAGACCACTCCAACATTTTTTGCCAAGAAAATCCCAAATGTGGTCATGAATTGAAAAACAATAAAAATTATGTGTGCATAGGTGTGTGTGTGTGTGTGTGTGTGTACACACATATAAAATGTCTCCTTGCTGTCTTCTCCATGAGAATATGAGCTGTGATTGAGGCCTGTTTCTTTTGGGGTTTTTTTTTGTACTTATTAACTCCAGCACCTAGTACGATAGTCACTTAATAAACACTTACAGATTGACTGAATGGTCTTGGCATCCTTACAAATCCTGTGACTGGCAAAGCCAAAGATCAAGAAGTCAGAGAAGTAGGGTCCTCCTTGGGCTCCCTATCTTTCCCCAAACTGTCCATAGCTAGTACCACTACATGACTTTACTGCCTGTATCTGCCTTTATATGCCACTAAATTCCCTTGAAAATAATTAACTCTAGTCAACTCATGGGATATTTTGTGAATTAGAAAGCCACAATATTAATTAACAGAGCCTCACTATAGCTCAAGATAAGCACCAAAAAGAAATGACATTCAAAATGGCCCATTGTCCTAATCTCCCATTCTTTCTAGCAGGTACCCTTAAAACTTTGAGATAGGTATCTGTGTATTTATTTACATTTTGTCTTCTCCACTGGAAGGTTAGCTTGATGACAAAATTGTTTGTTAGTCTTTCTTTGTATCTGCCATACAAATCTATGTGCCTGGCAAATGGTAAGTGCTTAAAAAATGTTAATGGAATTACTGATTGTTCAATTGAGAGCTATGCACCAATTTCCAAAAATTGACCAAATGATATTATCACCTCCTCTCTCCTGAATACAGACTCTTGCATCCTAGATCCCAACTGCTGAAGGCTTTATTTATGCTATCAAGTAGAATAAAATGAAGAAACCTCTTGAAAACATAATTACCCAAAGAGTATGCATTATTATCATGAGAACCCTGCAGTCTCAGATTTGGAAGGGACTTCTGACATCATCTAATCCAACCTGCACCTAAACAGGGATGCCTTTTATAATATTGTTAACAAACAGTCAAGCAGCCATGCTTGAAAACCTTTGTAATAAGACACCATTTCTTTGCCATGTTGATGGTTCAGTAGTTGTCCACTTGTTGTGAAGCTAATTTTCCTAGTGCAGCAGGCCCATACTCCACCATTTTACTACACTTCTCAGCTGTGCTCCCAGGAAATCCACCCCACTTCTGGAAAGCATTAATTATAAGGAAGTTTGTCTTTATATAAAACTAAAGTCTGTTTTTCTATAATCTGTCAACATTTCTCCTCTGGCATTTCTGGGTATTAAACTCAATCTTCTAAAATCCACACATAACTGCAAAACTTCACATTCAGAGAGAGAGAGACAAACAGAAAGACAGAGACAGAGAGACAGAGACAGAGAGAGAGATTTGGACCTTCCCCACCAAAATTTCCAATAGAATTACTAAGAAATAGTTTAAGCTTTCCCTCCCTTAATTTCCCCAGGTCACCAACTCTGTGAATATAAATGTTATGTAATTTTCAGTATCCTTTGGCTCCAGAGCTACTACATCACCATTGCAGAAGCAAAAGGAGTCTACTCAGGACTAAGGAACATTCTGTGTTTTGATTTGGTTCATGAGTTGCCACAGCCAAATAATTCATCCCCTAGTGGTTAACCTGCTGCTGGTCCTTAGTTATTGGGCATAGTCTCTTGCTAGGGCCATAGCTAGTAGAAGCTCTGAGGAACCTGAGTTACCTTTTAGTTAAAATATATCATAAAAAATAGGATATTTACTAACATATTTCCTGAAGTCCTTGCTTATTTTTTCATTTATAAGTAAACCCTCTTGCATAATGTGTTAGGGACCAAATATCAGATATGTTGTTCAGTCATTTCAGTCCTGTTTCACTCTCCATGACCCCATTTGTGGTTTTCTTGACAAAGATACTTGAATGGTTTGCCATTTCCTTCTCCAGATCATTTTACAGATGAAGAAACTAAGGCAAACAGGGTGAAGTGACTTGCCCAGGGTCACACAGATAGTAAGTATCTGAGCCTGGATTTGAACTCAGGAAGATGAGTCTTCCTGATTCCACGCCTGGCACTCTCTCCTCTGTGCCACTCATCTCTGTCCTGAATATCAGATACTTGAATGCAAGAAGCAAGGAAGAAATAGGATATAGAAGTCCATAACCTGGAAAATCTGTAGTTCTTCATTGATATACAGTTGGCATTAATAATAAATGCCTACATTAAGCTGCCTCCTCTACGAGGGGGCTCCTTTGTTCCCCACTACCCTCACTCCTCAGGCCTTTCCGCATGATCGCTTGTCACTTGCTACTCTACTCTACCCATGATCTGCATGGCACTAGTCAGAAGAGTTACAGCTTTGTTCTCCAAAATTCTCGTCTGAATTTTTCTGCATGAAGAGGTCTTGTTAATTCTCCTCAAGTGCTCAAGTAAGTGGCATAAAGAGAGAAGCAAAAAATGTCATCCAAGGAAGATATGGGGTTATAGCTCTAGGAACAGAGACAAAAAATAAATGGCCTCAGAACCACTGACACACAATCCATGAATAAGTTCTGGAAAAGTCAAGAGCAATGGAGCAACATTTTTTGCCAAATCATCAGCTGCACAAACATCAGCAGAGTTTCTTATCAAAACACCAGTTCAAAACATCAATCCTTACCAGGCTGCAATTGTAAAATTTCCTAAAATTTTGAAGCCTTGAATAAAAACCCAAAACCCAGAGATAAACTTCAAATTCTTACAATACTTAGAAATGAATGTCTATATAGACTTTAAATGAATATAGATTCAAAATAGATTTGAGTTCATATTCTATGTCTTAAATTAACCAGTTATGTGACCACAGGCCATTTTGTGCTTCAGTTTCCTCATCTATAAAATGTCAATAATACCTGTAGACCCTTCCTAAGGTTGTTGTGAGATAAAATTAGATAATATATGTATAACAGGCATGCTCCAGGAGATAAAAACTCCCTTATGTCTTCTTGACAAGTTTTGAATTGCTAAGACCATATATGAGTTCCCCTTGTTCTGAAGCCACCTTCTCAGACTAATTAGGGTCTTTACTCCACCCCTGAGACTCAAGTTCAGGACTAGTTGACACCTCTGAGCTACACTCTTGGGCTAGTGCCTCATGGGAAGCTGGGAAGAGGTCAGACACTGAAATATGTAATTGCCTGGAAAAAAAGGAACTGGCATCAGTTGGAAATTTATACTAACTCAGAGATATAGACTGACAGGGAGGCAGAGATGTGAAAGAAGAGAAGGAAGAATGACAAATGGAAAGATGATTACATCCAGGAGCTACAACATAAAGGAATATCATAGAACCATATCGTCAGTGGTATAGAAGGTCATGTGAATTTGGGTTTGTATTTGTTGTTGTGTATCCTTTCTTTTTCAGGAGGACCATATCACGGGGTGATGTCTTGACTCATGCATGAATTGGATTTAAGAGAGGCAGAGTTGCACAAAGTCATCAGCCTCAAGAGTCATCAAAGTCTAGTAGAAAGACAAAAGTTGAGATAACTAGTAATGGCCCAGAATGCCCTGGATGACCTTCGTGTCTTCTATGTCTGACCAAACTTTAGGAACTAGGCACCTGCTTCAGCTGTTGGAACAAATTGTTCTTATCCACCCATTCTGCTGGGGGAAGTCTTCATATGCTTGGAGTAGACATCCCCCTAACTCATCAAAAGGTTTGAGACTTGTCAGTTACCTCATTTAGCTATCTACCTAGATGGTTTACTGGGGTGGGGCCACTGTGCATGCTACATACAGCTTCTTGGAGCCACAGGTGAGCATTGAGTGCCAGGTAGATACCAAAGATAGATGAACAACCCTGAATAGGGTTCATACCACAGGTACTAGTCCTTGAGGAAGACAAATATAAAAATTGGGAGATCTTCAGTGCCCTTTGCAGGGGATCTTCCCCCAGGGAATAATATAAGCCTAGGAAAAGGTAGAATCCACTACAAGATAGAATTTTCCTATTTATGGATTGGTTCAGACATGAGTTTTTTTAATTTGCTATTACATTAAATAAAAAATATCCTATACTGTATGTTTTGTTTGCCTAAATACTTTCCTGAGATCTAAGGGTTTTTAAAATACTATGCAAATTCTTATACTCCCAGGGTGACCCTGCATCTGGGATACAAGCTAAAGAGTTTGATTATTGAAAATCATTGAAAAGCCCTCAAGATTGAATCTGGTCCTTGTGAGATCAGATTTGCAATTCCCAGCCATCTCTAAATCATGCTACTTATAATCCAATCATCCTCCTTGTCCCCCTCCCTTTGGAATGTGAGCTCTGTCTGCAGTACCCTGGGCTCTTCTACCAAGCTTTCACATAATCTTGGCCAGAACCAACCATGTCATCATGCATGTTCCACCTCCCCAGCTTCTGCCTTATGTGCTGTCTTTCCCCACAAAATGGAAGCTCTTTGAGGGCAAAAATTGCCTTGCTTACTTATATTTGTATCCCCATAGTTTATGACAGTGTAACAGTAAATTTAAACATTCATTCAGTTCTAAGCCATGAGTTACCCTTGGAAAGAATTTTGCAAATCTCAAAGGGCTATAAAATGTGTATGTATGTATGTGTGTATATATATATATATTTACATACATATATACATATATCTGTGGGGGGTATAAGAAGTCAATGTCAGGGGGTAGGTGTGTGTGTGTAAAAGTTTTTTTTTTCTTTCCCTTTTTATATAAAGATTTTTTGAGGGGAAATTATCCTTGGGGGAAAATGATCTTCCCTCAATTTTTATACTTTATTTCTATTCTTTGCATCTCTGCAATGAAAGGACAGGGTGACTGAGAAGAATTCCCAGTTCCCCAGGAGATCCTGAAAGACCAGGGAAAAGAGGAAATGAAATCTACAAACCCAACTTCTTCAAATTCTCAAAATGTTCTTCCCATCCTTGTCAAAGATTACTTGTCAAAAGTTGCCAATAGGAAACTCCTAGAAGTATTACAGTCCCATCTTTATGTTAATTCTGGTTTGACAGCCTATATTGCTACCACACATTCCAAGGGCTGGCAGGCCAAAATATGGTGCCTATACATGATTTTGGCCTTGGAGGAAAGTAGCATATGACATCTGAAAACACAAATATCCCAAGAGTTCTTCTGCAATTAAAGCAACTATGCCCTGGATAGTCTTCAAACAACTATGTTGTGCTAATTAATGGAAAATCTGAAGTAAAGAAGAAGGTGACAGCTCAATTGCACAAATGTGAAGCTCATATCATTTGACACCAGAAACCCAAGATGAAATCTCTCTAGGGTATGACACCATTGCACGTACCTTATTTGGTTACCAGACAACCACTGTTTTGTTTGAAATGCGTGCTTACTTTTGAAAGATGTAAAAATATCTTACATATTCATTCATATGCTACCCTGACACTTAACTGTGGGTAAGTGCTTTTCTGCATTTGTCTACATCACACTAAACAATTCTTTCCATTTACTGCCCTTCATACATACATAGTACTCCATGTCCCACCTTTCTGCCAGCTTTGCCCAGTGCCTAGAATGCATTTCCTTTTGGAACATCTTCTTTCCCTTAAGAATCAAAACTGTTGCCTTCTACAGAAGCCTTTCCTGATCCCTTGGATACTGCTGCCTTCCTCCCCAAGTTACCTTGGATTTCTACTGTAATGCTTTTTATATACCTATGTATGCAGAAGCTGTCTCTCCCATCAGAATGTAAGCTCCTTGAGGGAAAAGACATTTTTTTTTCTTTGTAGCCTGAGCACCCAGCCTGGTGCCTATCACAGAGCAGGCAATTAATAAAAGCCTGTTGACGACTGGTTTGGTTTACACCTACTAATTGCCTCTTGATCTATTGTGCATGCAGTGTGGTATAAGGCAAAGTATGCTGTACCACACTTTCAGAGTCAGAGAAACTGCATCCAAGTCCTGGCTCAGGTAGTTACTGACTGGGTGATCTTGGGCACATCAATTTGCCTCTCTTGGCCTTACTTTCTTCATCCATAAAATAAGGGAGTTAAGAATAGGTGACAACTAAGGTCCCTTCCAACCCCAATCTATGATGGAGCAGCTAGGTCACACAGTAGACAGAGTGCCAGGCCTGCAGTCAGGATGACCCTAGTTCAAATCTGGCCTCAGATACTTACTGGCTGTGTGACCCTAGGCAAGTCACTTGACCCTCTTTGCCTCAGTTTCCTCATCTGTAAAATGAGTTGGAGAAGTAAATGGCAAACCATTCCAGTATCTTTGCCAAGAAAATTTAATGGGGTCATGAAGAGTCAGTCAGACATTACTGGAATGACAACATAATGATTTTAAGATCACTTCAGCTAGATTAGCCTATTTATCATTTACCCTCCCTTCACTTCCCTATCAATTAATCTCCAGTCTCTGGGCCCTCACATATCTACTTTCCTGTCTAAAGGGTCTTTTCTCCCATCCCTCCATTAAATCACACCACTTTCTTCTTTCCAAAGTCATATCAGGACATTTAGTTCATTGTGTCTAACTAGACTACATCCACTGGGTTCCAGTCTCCCCAGCAAGTCCTCCATCCAGTTTCTTAGCACTCCTACCACTGTCTGGATAATTAAAGTTTGCTATGTCTGTGCCTTGTCTCTGTCACTTGGATTTAAAAATACAGATATTTGCATTTGTCAGTCTCTTGATCACAGAATCCTTGAGAGCAGAGAATATGTCTCCTATACTCATTGGACCATCTAGTATGGTGCTATATTTGACTCAGAAGTCCCTAGGGACAGGAACTCTATTGCTTTTCATTTTTCTATCTTCCCCACTGCCTAGAACACTATCTTGTACACAGTAGTTGCTTAATGTTTGTCAAATGTAATTGAATTGTTTTGAATGTAGTCATATCATACAGAACTAGAGGGAAACTGAGAGGTTAAGATCAATCTTATTTTACAGATGAGGAAACCGAGGTCCAATAATGTTAAATGATTTTCCCAAAGCCAATACACAAGTATTAAGTATCTGAGTCAAGCTCAGCCCAAAATCAATAAATGTTGACTGAAAGACTAACTAGGTTACTTGGCAAAGACTGGAGATAATTCAGACAGCACGTACACTACTGATAAGAATAGCTCATTCACATATGGGGAATTCAGCCACCAACACGTTGAAATGTATCTGATTCTTCTGAGCAGTACAGACTAAATAAAACTGCAGAAGAATAGATCGGCATCATTTTTCCAGGTCTTCTATAGCTGCAACAAAAATCTCCAGTGACCTGTGAGCACTCCCAGATGAAACCTGAATATGTGAAGGTACAATTTTTGGAAAGGAATGAAGGGGTGACAAAAAGGCAGGCAAATTCCACCTACAAAAGATAAACAAACCCAAGGCAAGCCTATACGTGGGGGGTAGGGGGAATCAGTACAAGATAGGACCATTGTCCCTTAAAGGAAGCTCTCATGACAAGGTTCAGAGCAGCAACTGCACCTAATAGAGAGGAAATTGAACTTAGACACAGGAGACCCTGCTCTTAAAGTTAGCAGTTGGGTGACATTTGAGCACATCATTTTACCTCTCTCAAGATATAAAATAGGGATGAAAATACTTAGACTACCTTCATTTTTATAAGGCTGTTGTGAAGAAAAGGCTTTGTAAGATATCACATGCTCTAGGGGTAGCTAGGTGGCACAGTGGATAGAGCACCAGCCCTGGAGTCAGGAGGACCTGAGTTCAAATCCGGCCTCTGATACTTAACAAAAAAAACTAGCCATGTGACTTTGGACAAGTCACTTAACACCAATTGCCCTGCCTTACACCCTCCAAAAAGAACAAAAAGATATCACATGCTCTGTATGAACAGACACCCTGCAACTAAACTCTGGATGCCAAGAAACATAAAGCTCTCTCCACATAGGATGCCTCCCCATCAGCTGAATTCATAATGGGAGACATTTTTCCCTTTTCCAGGAATCTTTCAGCTCCCACCCTTGCCTTGCTTATTTTACAGATGAAAAAAATAATCAGGCTTAAAGACACTATCATTAAGGTCGCACAGTTACTGATCAATCAATCAATAAGCATTTAAGTTGACGACCCCCTGGTAAAGGCTATGGAGACATATAGCCCCTGCCCTCAAAGAGTCTGCATTCTGATGAGGAAGACCACATAACCTCCTCTAAGCTAAGAACACTGACAACTGCACTAAGCTTTTTGGGACACTCTGTTTGTACAATATAGCCAACAAATGAATGAATGTGTGTTAGTGGAGGGTATGGGAGTGAGGGAAGGTCTCGAAGACCTGCACAAAGTGGTGTTTGACCAAGCCTGGAAAGAAAGCAGGGATTACAAAAGTCAGAGGTAAGAAGGGAGTCTTATTCAAGGCACTGAGATGGATGATGGAGTGTCTGTGCATAGAACAATGAGGAGGTCAGCATGGCGACACTGCAATGTGCAATGAAGGAAGTAATGTTTAAGAAGAAGAATGGAGAGGTGGGGAGGACTAGGTTGTGAAGAGATTTAATGTTTGAAAAAAGGAATTTATATTTGAGCATAGAGGCAATAGCAAGTCACTAAGGTTTTCGGAGAGGAGACAGAGGTGACATGATATGATTAGACCTGTGCCTTTGGTGGGGGAAAAACCACTTTGGTGACACTTTGGACAGAGTAGTGTGAAAAGCAAGAGATTTCTGGAACAGTCCAGGCCAACAAGCCTGGGGCTTGTGATCACATGAATAGAAAGGAAGGGATGAATATAAGAAATGTAAAACTAGAAATGACCTGGTATGGCAACTGACTGGCTAGGGGGGATGAGTGAGAGGAAGGAGTAGGGGATGACAGCAAGATTTTGAACTCAGGTGCCTAGAAGGATGGTGGTACCCAAGACATCAATAACTTCAGAAGGAGAGTGAGCATAGGAGGAAAGAAAATGAGCTGTTCTGGATATGTGAATGGAAAAACTGAGACTAAATTTCAGGTCTACTGGATTAGTCCCATGTTATTTCCACTATGCTACACTGCCTATTTGCTTTCCCCTCTCCCTAGCACTTGTTCAATCACTAGGATATATTTTGGTGTCAAGCAGGCCCTGGTAACAGTCATTCTACTTTCTGAGAAAACAAACCATAGGTGGCAATTTTCCATTTTGGGGCTTCTTTACCCCACCTGTGAGCACATGGACATGATATTCATACCAAATGTCCCTTAATTTGCTGATTGATTGACATAACAGCCTCCTATTGTTTTGTTTCTCATCAACCACAAAATTCAGAGAGTGAAGAAATTTTGTAGGGAAAAAAACAACAAAAAAACTCAAGCTCATATCCCTAGACATATGTACACCTGCTTCCCCAAAAAGATCAAGGTTTATATGTTCTTGGGGTCTTTTCCTCTCAAGTCAGAGTAGTGATATTTTCTGTAGGAAATTTCACAGCTTGAATACCAGCTGCATTTAAAAAAAATAATCTAAGCTAAATTAGTTTTTACACCTAACAACAGCCTGAGAACAATAAAGGAAATCATTTAAAGAAGTGAAGAAGGAAAAAAAAATCTAATTCAGCATACTAGAAATCAACAGCTGTTTCTCAAATCACAATCACCTACCTTCCTTGGCTTCAACTTGTAGTTTATCTTGAACAAGTGAATTATTACTAGGGTAATTACTTTCCCTAAAATAACAGTGTGTCAAGCCAAGAAAAAAAATAAGTCTTTAGAATATGACCATTAAATTAATTTTGTTTTGAGTATCAAATGATACATTTAAAAATTCCTGGGTTATTTTTTTGGTGGTGGTGCTTTTTTAGTAGCACTGCTATACTACAAAATACTTTAATTCAAATAGAGAGGAAATGATTGGGAAAGGAGGAGAAATCCCTTGTAATATGAGTCATCATTATTATTCAGTCACATTAAAATACCAGTACTTCGGTCTAGATTTTATTCATCATCATCATTTATATTTATGTAACACTTTAAGGTTTACAAAACACTTTCAATACATTATCTCATCTGATCATCACATCAATCCTGTGAGGACAAGTATTGTCCCCATTTTATAGATATGGAAAACTGAGGTGTAGAGTGATTATGTGACTGGTCTATAAGGTACCTTCCAGCATTAATCAATGATGCTATGACTTGCCTAAGGGTACACAGAGACTTACTTAACAGGGGAGCTAGAGTTTGAAGGCAGTTCTTCCAACCCCAAACCCATTGCTCTTTCTAGTATACCTCCTTGCATTTTCTCTTACTATAATATGATTGCCAGCTCTGCCTCACTTATATCCAATTCACTCTCAAGTAAAGACATCTCTTGTGATGTCATTGGTAGAAAGAAGGAGAACAACAGCAATTATAATATGATATCACTTCCTTTAAAATCTCAAAGTGAAGAACCTTTAGAAGTCCAGGAAAATCTTTCAATTTTCACTCTATTAAGGAATGAAGAGAAATATGAAATTGTGAAGGTAAATTGAAAGGAAAAATGCAATGTATATGCACATATCCTGTGTATACATTTTCTCTCTGTCTGTGTACATATAATCATCTAAGGACACGCTTAATTATAGTGCTAGGCACCACCATACTCTCAATATTTACCAAATTGAATTTAATGAACTAGAAATGTAAAATGTTTCTGCATTAGTTTTTGAGGATAAAAACCACTTTTTTCATTAATTTAGCTAGATAGCTTCTTCCAATAAGCATTAAGGAGATAGGGAGTCCACAAGGGCTTGTTTTAGAAAGTGGCACACACTCTGTGTTCTATATCACTTAAGCAACTTTTGGAAGAAATAAGTGAAAGGGCCCCTTGGGTGAGCACACAAAACTACCTCCACAATTCAGTCATGTCATTGGGGGAAAATGGAACACACACAGAAGAAACCCCATGTGTTTACAACACTGGCTAAAGAGATGCTCATATATTGCTTGCCCGTTGTCCTCGACATTAACATGGTTGGTCTGGAGTGCTAAAAAAGAGATGTGAAATGTGAAAGAGGAGGTCCCTCTCCAGGAAGCACTCTGCTTCTGTTGCTGGGCTGTAAATCAACTCTGAACAAAGAAGCTCCAGTTGATCAGATCTGTCACAACAGTGAATAAGGAGACAGGAAATCTTTCCAAGATCCTCAATCTTAAATTAATTCATAATATCCTTTCATCAAAAAAGGAAAATGTTCTGTGAAAGGAGATTTAGAGAGCAGTTGCTTTATTTTCCCCTACACAATGGCAAACTTCTACCTTAGTCCAGCAGTGACAATACTCCTATCCCATTAACTTTTAGAGTCAGTGATGCCTTTCCTTGGCTTTCATAGAGCCACAGAATCTCAGAGCTAGAAGGGAACTGGGAGTCCCTCTAGTCTAACCTGGATAAGAATGCCTTTGACAACATTTCCAACAAGTGAGTATTCAGCTGTTCCTTAAAGACTTCCAGTGAGAAGGAACCCACTATACCCCCAGTGGTAGCCCATCCCACAATGAGAGAGCTCTAACTGGCAAGAAGTTTCTGCTTAGCATCAAACCTAAATATGTCTCTTTGCAACTTCCACCCATGTCTTTCTTCAGGTTTTTGGAATAACAACATGGTGCCAGGGCAACAGAAAAGCTTACCCATTCACTCTGACACGCCACCTCACTATTTTTAATCATGGCTCAATAAAGACATAAATAGAAGAATTGTGTTCACCTCTACTACAATTCTACCACCACAGTAAAATTATGCTTTTGCCCAGAAAGGCATTTTTAGGCTTAAGTGATAGCGCAGAAAGTTCAGGAGGAGCTACACCACATGCTTTTTGCCTACCATTGGGCACAGGCAAGCAGGCAGAATGAGAAATTACAGAAGTGAACAAAGGGAAGAATGAAAAACAAATAGTTGAGAGGAGGTGTCTAAAAAGACAAGCTCTCAAGAAGCTTTACTATCAAACTACAGGTCTGCTCATAGAAATACAGCTAAGTAATTCAATCTAAACATAGACTGAAACTAAACCTTTAGTGAGTCAAAGCAGGAAAGAGGCATAAAACTATATAGCCAAAAGGAAAAAAAAAACCTTAGTCTTTACTATATCATTTTATTTTATTTCAATTATGGGTAAGGAAAAAAAAAGTTCTCATTTCCTATAACTTTCCCTTTTAGTCATGGGGCTACCTTCCAAAATTGTGATAAGAATTATATAAATGTGCTTTTACTTTATACATCAAATATATTCTTGAAAAGGATTTTTGCAAATCAAATTTCTGTAAATCAATCACATTTAGATTACACTTAAAATAATCACCTGGCAAAAATTTCAAGAGTAGAATGCCAAGGTGGGGAACCCTGTCCTCCTGGCAAGCTGTAGGAATGGTGACTTTCTGACACATCATTAGAGCTGGAAATGAAGAAGATGAGCCAACAACCCCATGTTGACTTCCATCACAGACACCGCCAAGCCCTGCTTTAAATGCGCTAAGAGAGCTCAGCATTTAAAAAGGATTCTCTGGGGAGCCCTAATGTTAAGAGAATAATCACCTCAAATTTAACTTATGTATATCTAAATTTTTAAATATTAGGTTTGCTTCAAGAGAGATATGGTTATGAATTCTCCAGCTATGGCATTTTGGTTACTTGTATTTCATTTCCCTTTTTACAAAATGTCATTTCATGCTTAGATTAGCACTAAAAAGGCAAATACTGGTTCGGCCCTTCCAGGATATGTTATTATGGAATTAAGTTTAGATATACTCAGGGGAGATGAAGGGGTAAAGGAAGTGTGTTCTTAACCTAAAGATCTGAACAGCTTGCCATGCTGATTGCCCCAGGCTGTAACCCAAAAAGTCGATTCACTTTTCCTATCCTTGCATCATAAGCTACTGGGAGGTAATGAAGGTGTGTGTTATACTACTAACCTGTGGGGCTTTAAATGCTAGCTTGTCAACAATGTCCTTGGGGGGCAGCTAGGTGGTGCAGTGAATAGAGCACCGGCCCTGGAGTCAGGAGAACCTGAGTTTAAATCCAACCTCAAACCTTGGGCAAGTCACTTAACCCCAATTGCCCTACCTTCCCCCCTCCAAAAAAAGCAAAAACAAACAAACAAAAAACAATGTCCTTGGGAGAAAAATAAGAAGCCTTGTCCTTGGTGATAGGTATAGAGGAAGAAGGGATGGAGAGGAGACATAAAGGGCAAGACTTCTCCCAGTCTCTATTCTTCACAGTCCTAGATTAAATCTAGGAGTCAAATTTAATTCAACAAATATCTGGCTTTTTAAGGCACTTGGCTAAGAACTGCATGAGATTAGAAGTATAAAATATGGTCCCAGTCCTCAGATTACAGTCTAGTTCAGAATATAAGATTTGTATAAAACATAAAGCAATATGTGCTAACTTTATGTCCTATGAATGATCCAGATTAGCAGTTCTGAAATTTTTTGGTCTCAGAAACCCTTTATACTCTAAAAAACTGAGGTTATCCCCCAAAAGCTTTTATTTTAATTCTATCCATAGATTTTTAACTGTGGAATCAGAAGAACCTGCATTCAAATCTGGCCTCAGATACTTTCTAGCTGTGTGACCCTGAGAAAATCATTTAACCCTGTTTGTCTTAGTTCTTCATCTGTAACATGAGCTGGAGTAGGAAATGGCACACCAATCCTGTGTCTTTGCCAAGAAAATCCCAAAAATGAGGTCACAGGGAGTAGGACATAACTAAAATAACTCAACAACAAAATAAATATTTATCATATTAGAAACTAAAATGTTTTAGTATTATTATGAAGACAGTCCTAACCTCAAGAACCTTCTGAAAGGGTCTCATTGTCCCACAGGGGTTCACTTTGACAGAATCACTATATAGACAATAAGTTCTGTATTCTTTTGCTAAGCTATCAGTTTTCCCAGAAACTTAGAAGTCATGGGATAAAAGAGGAAAAAAAAAACCACTGGGTTTAGAATTACAAGACCTGGATTTGAATTTTGTCTCTGCTACTTACTAGTTGTATAACCTTGAAAGTCACTTAATATCACTAAGCCTCAGGCTCCTCTCCTATTAAAAAACAAAGGAATAGTAATACTAGTACTAGTTACTTTATAGTCTAAAAAGCACTATGTAAAAATATGGTATGTTATTACTGTTGTTGTTTCTATTATTATTATGAGAGTTGTTCTCAGGAGCTAGATTTTTCCCAGGGGATTGAAAAATCTCAAGTTAATTTAAGTTGCTGTGTTTCATATTCAGAATATAAAGTAATCCCTAATCATTTTTCTTTCCCTGGCTTACCTATATGAGCTCAGCATTACTGACAGCTATTTCTATTACTGATTTTTTTTAAAACGGAGAGTGAACCTGAATGTAACCAGAAAGATTTTTCATTAATGGATGAGTTTGATAGGTCATCAGCCAAAATAGCATAATATCAGCCCATTGGATAATGTTCTGCCAAAATGGCTCAAAAGAAGGGGTGGAAACCATGTTAAATACCTGGAAAAGGAAAACTGCTTCAGTTTACTGCCTTTGTCACCAGACTATTAGATGGCTTCCAAATAGTGACAAACACAAAAGCAATGCAAGCATCCATCTTAGATTAAATGCACTGCAACAGTAAATGATGAAGACCACATTCACATATGTATTCATACACCCATATACCCTCCTATATAGACATATATGTATATGTGTGTGTGTGTGTATTTCTATTCCCTTCAATTATTCTCATACCGAGAAAAGTTTCATGAGTTACAATGATTGTTTTTCCATGCAGGAATGTAAATAGTTCAACTTTGATAAGTTCCTTATGATTTCTTTTCCCTGTTTACCTTCTCATGCTTCTCTTGCTTCTTGTATCTGAATGTCAAATTTTCTATTCAACTCTGGTTTTTTCATCAAGAATGCTTGAAAGTTTTCTATTCCACTGAATGACCATATTTCCCCCTGAAACATGATACTCAGTTTTTCTGGGTAGGTGATTCTTGGTTCTAATCCCAGTTCCTTTGACCTCTGGAATATCATATTCCAAGCCCTTCTATCCCTCAGTGTAGAAGCTGCCAGATCCTATGTTATCCTGATTGTGTTTCCACAATATTCAAATTGTTTCTTCCTGGCTGCTTGTAATATTTTCTCCTTGATCTGGCAATTCCCTAACCTGGCTATAATATTCCTAGGAGTTTTATTTTGGGGATCTTTTTCAGGAGGTGATCAGTGGATTCTTTCAACCTCTATTTTTCCCTCTGGTTCTAAAACATCAGGGCAATTTCCCTTGAGAATTTCTTGAAGGATGATTTCTAGGTTCTTTTTTTCATCATGGCTTTCAGGAAGTCCAATAATTTTAAAATTATCTCTCCTGGATCTATTTTCCAGGTCAGTGGTTTTCCTGATGAGTTATTTCACATTGCCTTCTATTTCTTCATTTGTTTGGTTCTGTTTAATAGTATCTTGGTTTTTCATAAAGTCACTAGCTTCCATTTTCTCCAATATAATTCTGAAGGAATGATTCTCTTCAGAGAGCTTTTGAGATTCTTTTTCCATCTGGCAAATTTGGCTTTTTAAGGAATTCTTCTCCTCATTGTCTTTTTGAGCCTCTTTTGCCATTTGAGTTAGTCTATTTTTTAAGGTGTTATTTTCTTCCATCAGGTTGTTGACTCTCATTTCATAATTTTCTTGCATCATTCTCATTTCTCCTCCCAATTTTTCCTCCACTTCTCTTATTTGGTTTTCAAAATCCCTTTTAATCTCCTCTATGGCCTGTAACCAGCTTATATTTTTCTTAGAAGCTTTTGGTGCAGGAGTTCTGACTTCACTGTCTTCCTCCTGTTCCATGCTTTGATCCTTTTTGTCCCCAAAATAGGAGTGTAATATTGGATTCCTCTGTTTGCTTTGCTTCCTTCATTTACCCATGCTGCTACTCAATTACTTGACTTTTGGGCTTTTTGCCACAGTAGGACTCTGCTACCAGACAGGAGAGTTTCCATCCCAAATGCTGGGGTTTTCTCAGCTGCCAGAGGTATTATTTGGGTGCCTTCTTTTCAGCACTCTGGCATGCTGGTCACACACCCCAGGACATCCACCCTAGACTGCAATCCAGATCCAAGCAGGTTAAAGCAAGAGCAATTACCCCTCAGACTGGTCTCTTGGTCCCCCTACAGTCTCCAGGCCAGGAGCTGAACCTGTCATGTGGCAGTGGCTGCAAGGACAGGGTGCCTCAGATGCTTCTCCCTCCAGGGGATAAAGGCCAGACTGCACTCCCAAACTACTGGATCCCAAAGTCCACACTGCACTGATCTCTCACTTTGTCCTTAGCATCTATGGGTTGATAATTCTGGAAACGGCCACAGCTGCTGGTGATCTGAAGTCCCTCCAGCCAGAACCTGGTCAGGCCGCCCTGGGGCTAAGACCTGTGGCTCAGGCAGGGCTGGGGTCAGCTCCTAGAATGCTGCACTGGCTGCTCTCTGCCAGCCTGCTGGGCTGTCCTCAGTGGAAGGTTAGCTTCTCTGTGTCATTTTGTGGGTTCTGTAGCTCCAAAGTTTGTTCAGAATCACCTTTTACATGAATAGGAGGGGGAGGGAGCTGGAGCCCTGCAGAGGTCCTGTTTCTACTCCTCCATCTTGACTCTGCCCCAGGGTTTTCTTTTTTGTTTTAATATTGTACCATATTGACTTGTTCATGGAGTAGTATGCAATAAGGCTGGAATAAGGCTAAAGCAGACCCCAAGTTAATATTTTATTCTAGGGGTGGCTAGGTGGCACAGTGAATAGAGCACTGGCCCTGGAGTCAGGAGGACCTGAGTTCAAATCCGGCCTCAGACACTTAACACAAGAACTAGCTATGTGACCTTGGGCAAGTCACTTACCCCCAACTGCCCTACCTTCCTCCCTCCAAAAAAAAAATATTTTATTCTAAAAGAAAGAGGTTTGTGAGCAGGGTGTTGACATAACCAGATCTGTGAGTCATCTTACTGTATTATGTGTTGTTTTCTATTACATTCAGTTCCGTGTTATGTTTCAAGCAACTGTGCTAAAGAACAGTGCAGAATTTTCATCCCAATTTTGTAGACAAGACTCATGTTCTCTCCTCTGCAAAATGAGGGGGTTGGCCTAGATGATCTTTATAGTCACTTTCAGCTCTAAATTCATGGTGCTAAATTTGATTCTATAAACATATATAAGGCCAAAATTCTAAGTTACTGATTTCAATTTTTCAACAGGGCTATTCCCTATCTCTATTTGGAGGGGGCTTCAGTAAGAAGGAGGATATTCTTTGAAAAAGTATCCCTAGCATTAAAATTCTGGTCCAGATAGAGTATATATATCTTGCCTCTAGCTTCACTGATCTCCACAAAAATTTCCTTCATATTTCTGGTTCACATCTGTAAGTAAAATGTTTTTTTTTATTTTATTTTTCATCTAGTAATGGGGGGGGAGCATCTTCCTACTCCCTTTCAAAAGAAACATTAAAGGACACCAAAGTAATTTGGTTATTACTCCTAATTTTATTCAAGCCAAGATAGATTTCTTGTTTTTTGCTATATTTGCTACATAGGTTTGAGGAAACAACAAAATGGTAATGAATATGTTGCTACATTTAACAAATGAAAATGATGTATTTATCATTCATTTAGTCATCAAATCTTTTTTTTCTGATTCTAAGTTAATCTTGGGGAAAAACACAAATCCATATAATATTGCTGGTATATTGGACATGGCAATTTGTGATCTAATTCAGCAGATGTAAGATTTATAATTAAAAAGTAATTCCCAATAACCTCAAAGACTAAATTTAATTTATCCCAATTAAAGACAATTCACTAATGCTCAAAACTCTCTATAGTTATAAAACTACTAAGATTTTAAAATTTAGAGCTGGAGGAGTCCTTAGAAATCATATAGTCCACCTCCTCAATTGACAGGTAGGAAGGTTCCAAAAGATCAAATGACTTGTCTAAAAGCACACAAGTAGTGAAGTGGCAGAACTAGGATTTGAACCCAAGATTCAAACTTCTGATTCTTAGGGCAGCTAGGTGGCAGCTACTATATGGGTGGCCTGGAGTCAGCGTTGGGCCTAGAGTCAGGAAAACTCATCTTCCTGAGTTTAAATCCAGCCTCAGACACTTACTAGTATGTCACTTAACTCTGTATGCCTCAGTGTCCTCACCTGTAAAATCAGATGGAGAAGGAAATGGTAAACAATTCCAGTATCTCTACCAAGAAAACCCCAAATGGGGTTAAGAATAGTCAAACAGGAGTGAAATGACTGACAAGACAACTTCTGATTCTAAATACTCTTCCTACTATACTGCAGTCTCTTTAGAATCTGGTGCTTTTTGCAAAATTGACAAAAGGTAATGCAGAAAGAGTACTAGTCACAGAGACTAGTTTGGATTTGGGGTTTGGATTCAAATCCCAGTTCCACCACTTAACTACTTTTGTGTGATCCCAGGCAATGGAAATCATGACTTCCTCATTACCTCCTTGTCCTCATCAGTAAAAGGAAGGAAATGGATTAGATGAGCTCAGATGTTCCTTACAGTCTTAAGCCATGGTTCTTTGGTGTACACCTCAAAAGTCAGCTCTTTGTCATTATAACCAAACAAAAAACACCATTGGCTTTATTTGACAATTTATCTAATGATTCACTGCAAGGTTCATCTAGATACTCCAGGATGAGCTTCTTCCTGCAGGGACTCCAACAGTATGCCAGTTAATTCTGAATTATTTCCATTCCACTCACAGGCAAATACCTCTCTTCAAAACTCCTTGACAGTCGCCAAGGTGAGAAAGCTTACAAAATAAAGAGGCATCTGTTTGTATGTTGCTTAGCGTCAGAAAATTCACCCAATTTCCTGAATTAGTAAGATTTCCTAACAGCCCTGCCAAGCCAAATAGCTTTTGTGAAGTATAAATGCATTTATTTGTTCTGTGATTTTATCATTAAAAAGGTCTAACCAGAAGAGGTCAATAGCCATTCATTCATTACACCATTCAATAAATGGTAAGGGCCTACTATGTGCTAGGCATTCTGGAGTCAGCTGAAGATACATTATTGTAATGCTTTAGGAAATGAGTCTCGGAAGCATCAGTCTGGGTATCAGGAATAAATAAAAGTCACTTTAAATAGGAATGTCTCTGAGCAGCTTTTCATTGACAAGCAGGATTGGAGGGTGGGGGAGTGGGGGTGGGAAGAGAATGAATTGCACAGTGGACTAAGCCCCATTCATATTAATAATCTTCAAAAAACTGCACTTATAGCTTAAAGAGCCCCATGGATATTTTTCTTTTTCTTTTTTTGCTTTCAAAAATACATCATGCCCCCCCCCAAAAAAAACCAGTGTTTCATGGGGTCTCCAACTATGTAAATGTATTTTCAGCATCAATTCTTTAAAAAAAAAAATCTGTCTACTAATAAAGGAGATATTCAATGAACAACTACATAGTGCTAAACATATCCTGCAAATTAAGAATTGAAACTCCTGGTATCTCACTCAAATTATGGCTTTATTATTTCCATACATTCTTTCAGCCTCACAACAGGGTCCTTAATGTCCCCTTACCATTTAACTGAGACCAGAAACCATTTAACAAAGGCTTACACACTTATGTAAACAAATGAACAATTCTATAATGGGGCTGACTGAGCCCTTGCTCTACTGATTCACAAAAGAAGCACTCCTCCCCTCCCTTGAAAGAATCCACATAGGAGGAACTCAAAACAGGTCACCAGGAAGCACACATATTATAAAAGCCTCATTTCCACTTAACACCAGTTGCTTTGGGAACCAATTCAGTTCAGTTCAAAAACATCTTTTTTTTTCCTATTAACTGAGAAAAGGTGGAGAAAAATTCCCTACTTCCAATCCAATCTGGGTTATCTTTCCTTCTAAGTCACATTTGGTTTAAGTTTAAGCTTAGAACCAAACAGGAATAATGTTAGCTCCTACGTGGAGAAAATTAGTTCATTTTTTTAAACCTCCCCTATTTAAATTCAGAATTAACTCAGTTCCTTCAAGTAAACTTGATTCCAAACTAGAGATTAATTGATGAACTAACAAATATACATGGGTCATTTTCCCCCTGTCATCCAAAGTAGACTAGGAGAACTCTTTCTATTGGTTTTTATTGGTTCCTCCTGGCTCTGTAATTATCATCAGACATGAAAAATGATCATCTGGGGAACAAAAATTCTACAGTGAAAAAAAAATGTTTTTTGATGACTCCAAACACAGGCTCTCTGACCCTACTGGAAGAAGTAGAAGAAAGAGAAGCAAAAAGTAGAGAGAAATAAAAACAGCTAATATTTATATGGCACTTAATATGTACCAAGCACTGTGCTAAGTGCTTTAAAATTATTATCTCATAGGTGCTTCACAACAGTCCTGGGAAGTGTGCTATTATCATCTCCAATTTTACAGATGGGGTAACAAACAAATGCAGGTTGACTTGTCCAAGGTCACAAAGCTACTAAGTGCCTGAGGATGAATTTGAACTTAGGTCTCCCCTACTCCAGGCCCACCTACCTGCCCTCCATTACTTTTAGTCTCAAGGTCCAAAGTTGCCCAACCCAACCAGAATATTTTAATTTGTCCCCATTTAAATGCCATATGGTTTCAGTAGTGAGAATATTCTTGGCAATGAAGTTAACCACCCCAAATCTCTCACATTTGAAACTGACAAATTAAAATGCTAAGAAAAGCAGAGAAGGCTGGAGCTCCCAAATGGAAAACTGTCTTCTAGTATGAATAAATGAATGAATGAATGAATGAATGAATGAAAAAGTATTTATTAAGTGCTTATGACCAAGGCAGTCTGTTAAGTGTTGGGAAAACAAAAAAGCAAATCAGTTCCCACACTCAAGAAGCTCTCATCCTAATGAGGGAGACAACACATCTAGAAAGTTTCAGCTCTAAGTCAGATGGGAAAGTCCCTTGGTCCTCAGAATATAGCAGCAAAGTTGCCTTTTGTTTAATATAATTTTTACTGAGGAAACCATTTATTTTTCTGATGTTGAACCAACTAACAATGTAAAAGACTCTGGTGGCAGAAACTTTTGTTTTAAGTAGCTATGGCTGCAGCACCCACAAGAACAGGTGCCAGGACACATTTCCACAGATGTTGTTTCCTGGAATAATGGAATGCTCTCAGAAAGTGGTATTGGTGGTGACAAGGAAGGTGGAGCCCTTCTCCACAGTGACTGTTTCCTTTAATGATGGCCATGGGGTCTGGTCTAGAAACATGATCAGGAGTCTGAGGAGCACAACCAGTCCCAGAAATCTTGGTGCACAGAACTGGTCATCAGGATATGGGGAAAGTGGCAGTCAAGGTAATGGTGTCATTGATTTTCCTGACACATGGAACTTCCTCACTCTCCCTCAGGGGGCCTTGCTACTTCAGTTAGGCTGACTTGCTAGCCCTTCATGGAGTAGTGGGTACAGTTTTAGCTTTGAAGTCAGAAAAATCTAGGTTCAAATCCCAGGTAAAATTTCAGATACTTATAATTTGTGTGACTTTAGATGAGTTATTATCTTTACCTCAGTCTCTTCATCTATAATGGGGATTGGACTTGTCAGCTGGATGGAACCAGCCTCTAGCCTGTGAGTGGATGGAGCCAAACAGAGAAGGCTAGAGACAAGAGAGTCAGGAATCAAACAGAAGTTTAATTTCAAAGCGAGGGAAATGGCTTCAACAGCAACAGTAAGGCCGTTCATAGCAGGGTTTCATGTCTGTGCCTGTTGGTGCTTGCCCAAACTCAGGGACCATCAATTCCAGAAGGTGAGTGCAAAGGATTGTTGCTATGCCAAGCTCAGGGCACAACTTGCTCGTTGGACTTTAGCTCTGAAAAACAGGGTCCCTCCTAACATCTTGACAGACACAATGAATCTTTAAGGTGCTTTTCGGTTCTTAAAGTAAGATCAGCCAGGTCCTAAGAGATGCCAGGTGGAAGTACTGAAAGAACAACTAGGCCTAGTAGCCCAAAGAACAAGGTCCAAATTCAGGTCTGTTTCGTATTACCTGAATAATCTTGGGTGAGTTGTTTACACTCTCTGGATTTTAATTTCCTTCTTCGTAAAAGAAGGGAGAAATCTAGGAATCCTATGGTATTTATTTCTGATTAATCCTGTGGTTCTAGCAATGGCAAGCTGATTCCAGGTGCCCCACCACCATATATGACTGCTTCTGCACCAGGCCTCCTCATAGGCTGCTATCACTGTAGGAGGATTGGAAGTAGATAAAGAAGACATTGGAGTGGTTCTAAAAGAGGTGGGTGGGGTTGAAGGATGATAAATATTACTAAAGTGTCTGTAACGAGGAATTACATGGATCAGACAAATAAATAAATAAAAACACTGCACAGTAGAATAGGGTAAAGGCAAAGGAGATCACTTTCAGTCAGGAAAATAAAGGAAATGAGGGAAGATACACAGGACCTAGACATAAAGGAAAAGGATTTAAAATGGTAGAGAGAGAGAGAATGTCCTAAGAATGGGGGACAGCTGGCACAAAGGCACATAAGTGAGACCACCTACTCTTACCACTCTTTCTGGAATGCTGAATGCATAATGGGGAATGGGATGAAAAGTTGGAACCCAATTGTGAAGTTGTAAAAGCCAGGCTAAGAAATTTTTATTTTATCCTACAGGCAATAAAGAATCACTGGAGGTAATGAGGATAGGAATGACACAGTTGGACTTTTAAATCAGGGAGGCTATTCTGGCAACCATGTAAAGGAAAGATGGGAAAGAGTAGAGAATGGAAAAAAGAAAGACCAGTTAGAAGACTATTACAATAGTCCAGTCAGTTAGTCACTGAACAAAAATTTGTTTAGCACCACATTGGGAATACAAAGAAAGACAAACATACTCTCTAGGCTCTAAATGAGCTCACAAACAAATGGGGGTGGAACAACATCCAAATGTCTCTGTGTATGCAATATACAAACAGTGTAAGTGGCAGGTAATCTCAAAGGAGAGGTACTAGCAGTAACGGCTTGACAAAGGCTTCCTGCAGAAGGTGAGACCTGAACAGAGTCTTAAAGGAATCTAGGGAAATTAGGAGTCAGAGAGAGGAGGGAAAACATTCCAGATATTGGAAACAGAGACAGGTAAGGAGCTGGGAGATAGAGCATCCCATGTCAGGAACAGCAAATAGTATATAGTATAGTAATACAGTAAATAGTATAGCTATATTGTATATGGTACATTTAGGGGAGTAAAATATAAAAAGAATAGAGAGGTAGAAAAGGAGCATATTGGAAAGAGCTTTGAATACCAAACAGGATTTTATATTTGATCCTAAAAGTAAGAGGGAGCTGTTGGAGTTTATTGAGTTGGCAGAGGGAGGGGATTACATGGTCATAAATGCTTTAGGAAAATCACTTTGGCATCTGAGTGGAAGACAGATTGAATCAGGCATTCTTGAGTGGAGATAAAGGTTGGTTCTGATAGATATTACATGGACTTTAGCAAATAATTGGGTGAGGTAGGTGAGAAGGAAAAAACAAAGATGAATTCTCAAGCTTGGGTGATTCAGAGGATATTAATACCAACAAAACAAATAGGAAAGTTAGGAAGAAAGTGGGAAGATAATACACTGAGTTTGGGACAAGTTGAATTTGAGGTACCATCAGGATACACAGGTAGAAATGCATTGCAGACTATTACAAATATAAAAATACTGATCAAAGGAGAAATTGGAACTAAAGGCAACATTTAGGAGTCATCTTCATAGAGATGATAATTAAAGTCATGGAAATGCACAATGTCTCCTGTTAAAAAGAGCACAGAGAGGCAAAGAAGGTGTAGAGAAGGTCCTTGGGGGGTAGTCACATTTAGAGAACTGAAGGAGGGGAATGAATAATTAAGATACTTAGAAGGAACAGTCAGGGAGGTAGGAAGTGAAACAGGAAGAGACAAGTTTCCATGAAGCCAAAGAAAGGGAGAGCATCAATGAGTTAATGGTCAACACTAGTCAAATACTGTAAAAACATCCCCCAAAATAAAGACTAACACAAATGCACTGAATTTTCAATTAAGATGTCACAGGAGACCATGGTCCAGAATTGTGATTTCGTTGATGAAGGATATTCTCTTGAAAAATGCAGATCAGTAACCATTCTTCCACTTACAGTATTATAGAGTTGTCTTAGAGAAAGCAATTTCAACAGAGGTGGGGTAGAGAACCTAATTTACATGTGTTTAAGAATGAGTGGGTGATAAAGAAGGTCATAAGTAAAGGCTGCTCTCTTTAGAAGTTTGGGGGTGAATGGACAGAATATATAGAATAAAGTTTGAGGGTATAGAATGGTTCAGGGAAAGTTTGGATTTTTTCTTGTGTTTGATTTTTAGATAGAATTATAGGATCAAAGATTTAGAGCGAAAAGAGAGCTAAGATGGCATTGAGTCGAACTGTCTCAGGAAAAACTGGGAAGATATGAGCAAACAGAAAACAAAAAGAAACAAAAAACAAAAACAGGGGTGGGAGGTCAAGAGAGACAGACAGA